>NW_028185217.1:197329-206931 GCF_003343005.1 Rhea americana | reverse complement strand
AGTCATTTTCGTGCAAGGTTTCTCCAGGGCTACTTCAGTGCTAGGGAATTTATTTGCTGTTTTGGGGCACTGGCAAATATTCTCTGCAATACATCTTTCTYCCTCGCGTTAAGAGCTTCCTGCCTGGCTTTGGAGCCACAGTGAAGGATCACCTTGTTAGCCTGCCTGTGATGCGCTGAGCAGTGTAAGAGTGTTCCCCGATCCTCGCTTCAAAAATCACCAAGGAAACAAAGTGCCGGCTTGTTTGTCAGTCATGAAGTGAACTGTAACACAAGTAGATTAAGGTAATGTGAAATACTGCAAACTTCATAGGAAAAGGTGTACAGAAACAAAGAAAATTGTGCGCATCGTTCTGTATGAATGTGGTTCTTCCCTCATTTCAGGAGATCAGCCTGTCCTGGGTCCTTGGGCAAACAGAAGCAACTAGGTCATTACTGCATAGAAGAATAAATTTTACTTCCTAATTTTAGAAACTTGGCTGCTTTGGTTTGCTTTCGCTTCCCTTTTCTCTTCCTCCTGTCCTTCCCTGTTTCCCTCGCCACTGGGGCGCCCAGGAGCCGCGCGAGGCTGCCGGGTGGGAGGTGCGAGGGGGCACGGTACGGTGCTGCGCAGCTGCCCGCTCTGCGCAGCCTTGCCGTGCTTTTTCTTAGCCGCCGCTGAGTGAGATACGGCGCCGGGGCAGACTGACCAGTTCAGAGCTGTGACWGGCGATTTCCCCTCTCTTTGAGGASCACTGTGGTAATCCCAGCTGCCTGCTTGCCTGCTGGCATCATTAATAGCTACTTTTTAAAAAGAAATGTCCTACTGAAGGTGGATTATTTAGTGTTTTATTCATTGTTCCTATTTTGTGTTTTGTATATTCATGGAAGGGAGCAATCTGTAGCAATCGAGGATATATTTTATTTACTAAATCTKATTCATCTGTCATGCATTTTGCACATCTGTTTAACATATTTTGCTGCTTCTTGTTTTCCTTTTTATTCTGCATTCTAATGGGGAACAAACTTGAAATCAAGAAACCTAGAATTATTTTTCTGAATTCTTTGCTTTTACTCTAATATATTTACAGATCATTTCACTTGGACCTTCACAATGCCATTTTATAAACCTTTAATAATAAATAAATCAATTTCTAATTCTAATAATTCTAATTTCTAATTTTCTAATTAATTTTTGCTCAAAAAAGCAAGCACTTTTCTTAACCAATTTAAAGAAATAGGAATATTCTAATGGAAATGAAGTAAATTAAGTTATGCACTTAGGTAGGTAAGTAGGTAGTAAAACAAATTTTAGATTTTGTCTATTATATTCATTAAAGTAAAGATACAAATCTGAAGTGTAAGCTCATGTACTTTCTTCATTTTATGTGTGTAAGTGGGCAGCTAGGTGTATACCAACCGGGTGTCTTCTACTTTCCCTCCAGGAGGAGGACGGGATTGTCACTGGCTTTAAGATTCTTTTTGTATTTGATTGCCTCTGTACACAAGTCACTAAAAAAGCTTTATCCCACTGCTTTGTGACAACCTGTGTGCATCAGAGTGATATAGTTGATGAATTATTGAGGTTATTTTCCATGAATGTCAAAACAATGTCTAATGTAAAAAATCTAATTTTATTTCTAATGACTAATCCCATCTAATTTTAATCTAATCTAATTTTATTTTAGTTTAATTTCATTTATTTATTTATTTTGAGAATTTGTGTGTGTTCCTCACTGCGTTAGGCAAAGGCATGAATTGCACCTGCTGCAGGGAGATGATGCGAAAGAGGCAATGCTACTAGATAACTCCAGCTGAGACAGACTATTATCAGCCTTCAGCTATTGCTAGGGACATCTGCAAACAAGTGTTTTGTGCTGTRGTTTAGTGTGCTACTAACTGGCAAGGATCTGAAAATCACATCTTCCTCTCCCACTGAAAAAGGGCTCAGGGTTTTCCTTTGGCTTTTTTCTGGTATCTGTTTATGTGCAACACCTGTAAATAGATTTCTGATGTTTTTAATGTGCTAACTTTGTTACTGTGAAGTTTTCCAGACATTCCCGCACTTGGTAACACAGTCATTTCTAGGACGATCGCTGCTAAGTCATTGTCTGGTAGTCTTACATTTTTTTTCATCTCCCTTCCCCTCAGTCTTCCTAACTCCTATAATCATGGAAATTGTGAATAGTATCTGAAATACTGCAGCTTCTYTTGGGAGAGTTGGATTAGTGGGTTCCTCCCCCATTTTATGATTGAAAGGCTTCCCAAGACATATCAGTAGTCTCAAAGGCAATATCCGTTCTTGGATGTAAATATAACAAATGCAACACATAATACCTCCCTTAAACTATGTAGTGCTTGAAAACAATAAAGATAATAATCACAGTGAGGTGAAGTGTTTCAGAATAAAACTGTAATGATGAGTTACTGAAATACAACAGCAGCTGGCTCAGAGCATATTTATTTCCAGTGTTTGGGAATTTTTTACATCCCTCCCCTCTTTGTCTTTCATGCCCACGGTAGTTATTTCAGTTAGATCAGTCTGCTGTGCATTTACCATGTTTGTTACAGGAACCAATTGCAATGTTTTGYGTGGAAGTAACTCTAGGAAAGATATGTTAGTTCAGCAAGGTATAGTTCTAGTGGGGAAAAAAACAGCAGGGGAAAAGACCTCGGGTCCCTTCACCCTCCTCTTCCTGCTGCAGCCCAAGGCACCTTCCTGCTTTCTCTGCCCCTCACAAATGCCAAGCAGGATGTGTGCTGTGGTTTCCACCTCTTTGAGCAGTAGCTACAGTCAAACATAAAAGGGAAAAGAAATGCCCTTCCTTCAGTAATGCCAATCGCTTATAAAAGCAGCAATTATAGACCCATCAGTGCTGGACAGTCAATGCTAGTAGTTTTGATTCAGTCTTAGGTAGTAAGAAAGCAGAGGGCACAAAGGGGAAAAGTTTTTGACAATTTTTTTTTCATTCTTTTGGTAAGAACTCACCAAAACTTTTAAATCGGCAGAAATAGTATGGGGAATACAATCATATGTTTTCAAACCAATAATAATGCACCGTCTAAAACCTCAAACTTTCTCTAGTTGTCCAACTTTACTTTTTTAAGGTAGATTATAAAGAAAATTTTCATCTAACACTCAATTTGCAGGACCACTCTTTTAAATAAGCACTAAGGTGTTGTGAAAGCTTTCATTTTTGCAGTAAATGTCACCTTATAAATTGACAAGTACATCCTCATTAAATCTCCTGATCCTGACCTTTGGCGTATGAGAGTRCTGATCGTCAAATACTGCATTCCCACTCAAAATATTACATTGAGAAATTGTTATAGGCAGCTTGCATTATAGGTAAGCATCTGGGCTCAGATTAAATCACTCCTCAGCCTTTCTATTTATTTTGACTCTTCTGTGCTACCAGGCACTCAAACAACTTTGTCAATAATAGAAAAGACACTTTTTCTATCCGCAGCTAGAGATAATTGCATGCTCTCATACGATGACAAGACTGGACCACAATGAAGCACAACTTTATGATTTTATGTTCAGTTATTAAAGTATATAATGCTGGAAAAAAAAAACTGAAAGTGTGCCACCCGGTACAAAGCATTGTTAGCACATAGTTTGTAAAGATACTAGAAATACAGATTTAGTTTTAAATCACTTTTGCACATCCATAAAGATGAAAATACACAGAGAATATACTAGGTAGAAACCTGCAAAATTGTAGACAAAAAAGGCAGAAGCAAATGGAATCCAGGTATATTATTGCTAGRTAGAAAGGAGCTGACTGGAAGAGTGTGTGTTTTGTTTTGTTTTTTTCCCCCGGATGTCCAAGGCTCTTCTCTAGAAGGCTGTGGTGTAAAAGGAGAGCCACCACTAAGGTGGGTTATATGAGGCAGGGGAGCTATCGTGGCGATAATCTAGACTTCACCCTTTAATTTACTTTATGGCTGCCTTGCTTGAGAGTGGGATTTAGGCTCAATGAAGTGAATGCCTGAGCAGCTGTCCTAAGTATGTTTCTTCTTTGCCTGAGGTTTTGAACTCTGACAAGAACATATTTGAGATAGACGTAGTGAAAGGAAACTTGTTCCTGCTAAGTGCTACCAAACTCTTGCCATGGAAATATAGGCAATATTTCTTACCAGGGGAAAAAACAAACAAACAAACAAAAAAACCCACCCAATTTACTGTTGCTGTAGAGATAGGGACAAAAATTGAGAGATACTATCCAAATGCTTTTAGGTCATCATGTGTAATTTTTAAATTTAAAGCAACAACTCATATTGTTTCTTCAGCACAGACTTTTATAGTCTGTTATGTTGCCAGGAATTATGAATGCAGATAAGCACTGTGTGTTGCACTTCTTTAGGTGAAGGTGGTATGTGTAAAATTTAAGATTATTTTAATCGTTAAATAATGTTAAATCATTAATGTTTAATGGTATTTTTCTTGGAAATGAAGTAATAACATTAGATTTTCTTCTTCCACTTAAAAGAATTTGAAGAGAATGAAAAGAAAATAAACTGCCCTCATACATTTTGTTCTTCTGATTTCTCACATRCCATCAGAATTAACATGTGTGTCTGTAAAAGACTGATACAGAACTTTGCATGATCTCATCTGGTGATAACTTTTTTTGCCTTGAATTCCAAAAGCAGTTAGATATGGCCAGCGCATGGTTTATGGAGCTATTAATACATACTCTTCAGGTATTGCCAAGTGCCTTCATCTGCTCAAGCCATACTTTAATGGTCTCATAAAATATGCCCTGGAGTGTCTTTGGAGTGTTAATATGCTCTTCCACTTGAGAATTTCATCTCTAAAAAGATAAACTCTTTCAATACAATTTTTATAGTAGAAGAATTAGAGTAATTAGTCTAATAGATGGTAAAATGCATTATTTAAACTGGAATGATTTGTTGTGCTTTCTTATTTTAAACCTATTTCTGATTCATGTGTTTTTGTAATGTAATTCAATGTTAATGTGATTCAACATTGCAGTCAATGTCAACATCACTAAACATTCTTCATCTTTTAAAGCACACTCAGAACTTGTTCTGCATTGTTTCATCTGATTTCCTCACCCTTTCAGCTCAACATCTGAATCCACCTGTTTTTCTTTTTTTTCTTTTTTTTTTTTTTTTTTTTTTTTTTGCTGGCATGAGTGCTTCTTCCAGCTTTTATTTTCCACTACCAAAATAACTTAAAAAAGATCAGGAAGTGCAGTGTGTAACAGTCTATTTATTGCAACTCTTGTTAAAGAACAAAAAATGTGAAAGTGGCCCTGATACCTTAAAGACTCTGTTAAAGTAAGTTGCAGCAAGGCAATGTTTTTTAAATTCTCCTATCCAGACACCATGGTGGTCAACATAAATGGCTTACACTGCTTCACAATTTTTCTTTTCAGTTGAAAGCAGACTAAATAAGGAACATTAAAGCTATGTTTTACTTTGTTTCCATAAAAGGCCACACTGTTACAAAATAAATTAACTTGAAATGCTCTTTGGTTAATTAAGTGAGACGCTTAATTTGTTCTCACTTCACTACTCAGGTTTCAAGAAGGTAGAGAAAGAAAGGATGGATAGATTAAAGAGAAGGGAAAAGGCTATTTAAAAATTAGTCTTTAATTCCAAACAGTCTTTGAATTGATTTGTAACAAATGCCTTACAAGTAAGAACGAAAGATTTTTGATGCTGCTGTTCCTCCTGCTCTTTTACTCTGCTCTTCTTTCAGTTATCCTTAGTCTTTGGGCAGGAGAGGCATATAATGGAAAACTACATTATTCATGTAATAAGATTAGTTCTTAGATACAGTTGTGTTTACAACCTTATTAGAGATCCAGAAGAAGAGATAAAACTGCTTGTTAACATTAAGGGTGGGTGATACTATACTGTGAGGAGCTGCAAGCAAAACAGTTAAGATTTAAGAAAAAAAAAGGACAAAAGAGAAGGAAGAAAACTTAAAATATAAACTGAACATGAAAAGGGAAGATGAATATACTGAGTAGAAATAAATCATTGCATAGACATTACTGTAGATATATTCCTTGAAAATCTTTTCTTTCAAGTAAGTGGATATCTAAAGTGTTTGTGGGAAGGAAGCTACGAAAGGTCAGAATTTGCAATATGACAAGGCAGACTTTTAAGGATTTCAGTTTGTGGTTTCATATATCCCTACACTATGGATTAGAGAAATAAATCTCTTTTCTCTATATAGCTCAAATGATGATCATACATAGCAGATGAGAAACCTTAGGGTAAATACTCAACTGATAGATAGATGGATACTATCACTTTGCTGCAATCAATGGGATTTTGGCAATCTGTACTTGCTGAAGGTCAGCTCAGCATCTCCCAAAAGATGAGAAGTGCTGTCTGGGGAGGGGGGGGAGGAAATCATGTTCTGGAGGGGAAAGATTTATGAGATATTGTCTGAATTGATCAAATTAGCTCTTAATAAAATGAGATTTTTTAAAAAAGGAAAATGTAAATTAAATAACAAATAAAGCTTCTCAAGACTGAGATGCCTTAGATTATGGAAAAGTCTCACAGTGCAAGTATGACATCGAATTATCACCAGTTTAGGGGATAAATTGAGATCAGTAACATACGTGAGAGATCATGAATTAGAATACTTTTATGTATCCTCACTTTTTGTGAAATGGATTCTTGATTTTGTACTTTGTACTGTAAGTAACTTAAAAAGTAATCCTAAACACTAAGTTCTTTCCAAACACAGGGACTTCAGGAGCTATGCTGACATTACATTTACATTTATCATTTCTAGGGGTGGAGGGGAAGTACATCTCAAATCTGCTTAACATAAGCATTTCAGTAATTTATTGTAATTAACAGAATAAATTCTGTTAATAGAGGACCGAATTAAAAACATCTAGTGCCATGTACAATACATCTACACATTCTGTATGCAAAGTTATATTAAAAACATATATGTAAAGGAATTTTTTTTTGTGCTATCTTAAAGTCACTTAGACCAGTATGATCCTACTGATCCAATGTGCTCTCTTAATTAAGCCTTCACTGAATCAAACCTACTATCTTTTGTCAAATAAGGTCAGACTTACGTGTATCAATGTCAGAACTATTAAAGATAGTTCACAGCTGAAACAGAAGGAAAAGAAAAGCTTTCTAAGGCTGAGTAGTAGAGTGGCTTGTTTGAAAACCTTTAGATCAGAAAGCATGTTTGCAAGCAACAAAGAAAAAATTTTCTTATATGAAGCCAGATACTATTTTATAGAGGAATAGACCATGCATAGACAGAGTGGAGAAGTGTCACAGCTTGCAGTTGTCCTTTAGGTCCAACCCTTTTGGTAGGAGATTATGCTGATRGTAGCTCAATGTGAGAGAGTACATAGAGTCAAGGCAGAGCTTCACTGCGTTGTTGTTGGCAGGTAGCAGTCATGGATACGTGGCGAAAGAAGTATTTGAGCAAATAAGCACATAGGAATATTCTTCCCACACAATTTGAGTGTAGAGATGCCTTCATGTTTGCGAATGTAATGTCATCTTCTACAACTTTGTATAAATGCTTTCTGGAATCTTATAGCTACCTAGTATTTAGTTCTCCGTAATTCAGTATTACAAAAGCCTTCTATCTTCCTTGCTGTAGTGGCTCAGTGTCACCAAGCAGCTTTGTGACTTTTTTGGTCACCTGCTTCCTGCACAGTTTTTTCCACAACGTATTGAAAATCACAGGAGTAGCATAGCATCCTGCCAGACTCAGCTGATATGCCCAACTGTGACGGAAGCTCACTGTCTAGTCTTGTCTTTGCTTTTCATCTTCTCATTGGGTCCACTAGAGGACCTCTCTTTGAGAGCATCAGCTTAATGCCCAGTGGCAACCAAAAGAATGCTTGATAATTTTCCTCAAATTGGAATGTCCACAGATATTCTCATTATATTAATGTAAGGGACTTCCACATGGAAGTCCTCGTCTTCCCTTTWTTTCCCTCACAGAGAGAAAAGCCTKAGGGCTCTGAGAAGGTTGTCTGGCTCCTGAGGAGCAGGGAGGGAAAGTGCGGTAGCTTCTTCCTTTTCTGTTGTGAAAACTTCACCAGAGGAGTTTTATTGTGCTCCAAGTCCCAGTGCTGGACTGACATTCTCTTCCACAGTCCCTATACTCCATCCTCACACCTCAGTAACGATGCTGAGTGTGCCTTAAGCTATCTAATCTGCACATATAATGCTAGAGTCTTTTTTAAAATATACTTTAAGTGTTTCAGTTTCGGCTATCCGAATAGGTTATTTTTGGATCTTGGGCATCAAAGCAATTATTCTTTTTTCCAGGTCCCGCTCCATCTATAAGGTCCATTAAATAAATATTTGACAGTAGATAATTGAGATTAGAGTACAAGGAGAGCTTCGTAGCACAGATGTCCCTGTGACTTTGTGTAGGTACAATCAGAGAAAGGTTTTGAGGAGACGCTCTTTGGCATGGGTAAGGCAGGTGCCTGGCTGGCGGGCCCTGGCTGACAGCACTCCTGAATCTCAAAGTGACTTTAACTCACTTGTTTTCTGTCTTGGAGTAATTGAAAGCAGTGAAGATGAGYTCATATGTTAGATGTAGTCTGTCATCTCTAGCAGCCTTTTGGTAGCCTTTCACTCATGCTACATTAATAATACCCTCTGGCTGATTTGGGAATGTGCATGGGTGACTGTATATGTTAGTGTATAGAGAGAGTAAAAACGACATCTCGGGGAGAAATGGAGTGGAAATCCCTTAACTAGTGTTACTTTGAAATCAACATTGATTTGTGATGTGCAGCAGCAAATTTGCTTACTGGTGTTCCTGAAAGCCCTGTTGCAGTTTAAGAAAAGGATGCTGGAGTAACTGGTGTGGTAGTGATAATAGGTGCTGTTATTTACACTGGCCTTGCTGTTATTTCCAAAATGCTGATTTTGTTTCCTTCATCGTACACTATTTCATTTCTAAAAGTCCTCTGTCAAGGGTGTCTTCCTCCCACTCTAACTAGCTCCTGTACAGAAAAGTTCCTAAAAGTACAAAATGCTGTGAACGCTTGGTATCACACTTTACCCCTGTCATGTGTTGTGGAAGAGAAGTAGAACAGATTTGCAGTGCACTGTATTGCAGCTTTTTCCTTGGGTTCAGTGGGGTGAAAGCTTGAGCTGCTTTACATGAATACCAACATATGGAGAGGATAAGGTTTCTTAAAATTATCTTTATTTGTATTTTAATTTTTTAGTCATATTGTAAAAATATTTAAAAAATAAATTGAAAATCAGATCTCATCTGAATGAAATAATTAATTTGCAATACCAATTTCCTGTCTTTTGAAATCCTATTAAGCTTTGTTATATTTGTTAGGTCGACATTCTACTTCTACTGTTGACAGTCTCATCTCTACATAAATGTATGTATGTAATATGTCTTAGATCATAAATCTCATCGTAAACAGAAGGAAAAAGTGAGGCAGTGAAGGGAAAGTGTGTTCTGAATAATGAACAATAACAAGAAAAATCTGTTTTCATCTCTCTAATAATTTCTGGATCATTTCCTCTCTTATTCTCTGTTCTTTTAAAAATGTTTTCCAACAAAAAAAGTTAACTATAGAGACAATTCTCATGAAACATGTTATGTTGTTA
>NW_028185217.1:128677-197314 GCF_003343005.1 Rhea americana | reverse complement strand
ATATTCCATCAGGCTTATTTTATGAGTAAATACTAGTATAGAAGCACAGGTATCTACAGAGTTTAGAGTGCACTCTGTTGTTTTTGCTGTAAAACAAATGAGAGAGCAATAAAAGTGATTATTCTATAACCAACACATAAACAGAAAAACATAATTTATTGAAACCTACAAAATTGTACTGTTGCAGGCAAAAATTTAGTAGACAATACAGAATTCTCCTGAAGATGATAAAAGAGACACAGAAGAGAATATGTAGATTTTTTTTTTTTTTTTTTTTTGGTGAGTAGTAATAAATGGGGCATGATAAAACACCCCCTTTTAAACTTTTTTTTTTTAATGATAAAGATGAGATCTGATACAGAAGTTCTGAAAGATGTCCAGATTATTTCAGAGCTGAATTGGTTGTGTTCTTTAATGTCAGCGTTTATTTGCTGTCTTACTAATGTTAAGAGATTTTGTAACATTCCCAAGATTGAAAGATCTCCTTATCTCACCTCTGCTTACTCAGCTATCCATGACTTAGATCTATATTCAGTGTCAGAAGCCGGCTTGTTTTCCCTGTCATTCCCTAAAACCTAGCTTCAGTATGGATGAAAAATGCTCTTGCAATGACAATAAAAGATGCCCTTTTACATCTTCTACATCTATAGTAAAAATAATATCTCCTTCTGAAGGAAATGGTACCTGACCATTAAGAATATGTAGTCCTTGAGGCTCTGTGTTCTTTACTCAACACATTTCCCGTAAGACTGAATTTAGTTGTTTTAGTCTTTATAATAAATAAATTACATTAGTGTTGTACTAAAAGTTTGCATAAACAAGAAGGAAGGACTTGGTATCAAACCATATTTATCTATCCAGATTTCAAACAAAAATAAATTAAAACATCACACTATATTTGGCTTTCTAGTGTCAGATCTAATTATAGTGTTACTTTCTTCACATCACAATAAAAATGATAATTATTTCATTCCGATGAATTGGGTACTTAAAAACAATTTTCTTAATGGTAATACACATTTAAATAAATCAAAACTGTTAATTTAATTCAGAGAGTGAAAACAAAAAAGTTATCTTTTGCAAGAGTCCTTCAGAAAGAAGTCTTGCAGTCAGATAGGCAACTTGGCTTATCTTTTCATATCTGCTTTCATTATCTCTTATTTCTTAATATGTCTACTCCTATAAATTGGGTAATCAGACATATGTAAAATATTTGGATGTTAAGGTGGCTTCATAAGAATCAATAGGATAGTAAAACTAAATGATAGGTTAGAATATGCTTTTTCTCATAATAGTTAATTGAGCCTGATTAGTAGACCTATTCTATTTCTGAATACATTGATTGTAGTCAGAATGATCACCATTAAAACTCTTCAGGTGCAGGAATGACTTCTTTATAAAGAAGTTTCCAGCTTGTATGTATTCTTTTTTCCATGTTGTAGCTCTTTTTAACAAGAAAAGTTAGGAAGTGCTCCAACACTGAAATAACTCTAAATTTATCTAAACTGTATCTGTAAATCATTATCTAATGTAATGATTATATTAAAGTCAAAAAGCAGTGTCCCTTGTATAATGTATCATGTCAAGATTACATAGATTACAAATTAGCGGATAAATTGAAGTAGAAATTGTGAGAATAAAAGGAAATGCTAAAATACTTTAACCGACGTACACTATCAGTAAAATGGAACAGAATCTGGTTTAAAAACTATTATTTAAATCAATACAATACCAAGCCTCTCTTTCGCAATCTGCAAATGATGGCATTGTGGTGAATTAAGAGTTATGCTTGGCTGTTTCTTTCATCACCAGTCTTTCATCTCCCCTCTCTGTCTCCCRTTTGTCCAAACGTCACGTGCTGGATGTAACAGCTGTGGGCAGCTCCAAACTGTTGTTTCTCAGTCTAGATAATGCTGACCAAGTGGGGTTCAGATCTCTGTTTGTTGCTTTTAATTGCCAATGTACTAAAGAGCTATTTATTATTATTTCAGTGACACTGTTACTTGTTCTGCTTTGGAGAAATTGTCAAATATSATGGTAATTTTTACTTTACGTAAACACCATAAAGCATGTGTATACATCATACACAAAACCATGGTATCCAGTTAAACCTATAGATGCAGATAAAATGCAAGGAGAGATGTAAGTATTCAGAATATGTACTGGGGATTTCAAACAAAACATCTCCCATCAATGCATTAAAATGATTTTCTACAGTTGCTTTTCCACAGAAGCAAAACTTGTTTTGATATCACGATACATTTTTAATCTAATACAAAACAGCAGGGCYTACCCTAACCAGCTTGAAATGAATTTATTTTTAGGAAGAAATTTATTCAAGAGCTTAGAAATCTTAGGTTTTTCCCCAGCCTTAGGGRGTTACTGTGGTATGCAGACTCACAACATTAACAAATGTTTTCTTTGTCAGTAAATGTTTTACAGCTGTGTTGAGCGGGGTGTCAGACAAAACCCAGTCCCTCTCCATGACCGTGGCCAGCAGAATGCACTAGGACAGTGTRCYAATAAAGCAACTGTTGCCTTTCCATAAGCTCTMCCATCCTCCAAAGCAGGGGCGTAAGGACTCAAAGGAGAGGTGATGCTGTCTTTATATTCGCAGCCCTCAGTAAATTTCTCTTCTGTGAATTTTTCAGTCACCTTCAGTTCTTGTAAATTTATTGCATTTACAATGTTATGAAYCTACAGTGTTATTGAAAGGACTTCCGTATTTTAGCTACGTGTGTGAATAATCATCTGCCTTTGCTGCTTTTGAATCAAAGTCCTACTACCCTCATGTGATGGTCCCAGAGTAACAATTACTACATTCACTTTTCGCACYAGGAGACAAGGATACAGGGGAAGAGCCTCTTTCCTAAAATTGTGTATTGGAGCGTTAGTAAACGGAAAGTTAAAAACAAAATATGTTACTACCTTTTGGCTCACTGTGCATGGAAATACCCATGAAAACCATGAAAAGCCTAACAACCCTCTAGCTAGAAGTGTTTGCTGCTTCAAACTAAAATACCCTGAGACTTAGGCGTAGAAAAGATGCTATGAATTTGCAAGGTAGTGGTTAACATGAGGACTTAAGTGCTACTGATACAGTCTAAAGAAAAGGGAACAGCGTTTTAAAAAGACTACAGTTTTACTAGTTTGCTGCTAGTTTGCATTCCTTAATGATTTCCCCCCCCCCCCCAAAAAAAAAAAAAAAAAAAAAAAAAAAAAATAAATAAAAATAAAAAAAAAAAAAAAAAAAAAAAAAAAAAAGGCATGCGTATTAAAGTGTTGTAGAAACCAGGACAACAAATGCTGAATGTTTAAAGAGATGCTTTGCATAATGGAAATTGGCACCAAAAGGATGCTTGATCAAACTGATTCGGTGGCGGTGCTTCCAAGCTTGCTGGGTTTTTTAGATGATTCTGTGGATTGAATCTCTTTTAGCCACTGTGTCTCAAATGAATTAAGATACGAAGGATTTGGAAATATTAGAGGAGGGAAAAATTTGTTTCCTGTAATACCAGTAATTAAGAAATGCCTRTTCTGTCATTACAAATGCAATCACAGGTTCTGTGGCAGCAGGGGCGGGCAGTACTGGAAGAAGGACTGTGGCTTCTGTAGATCTCAAAAGCTCAGACGTGGAAATGATAGACCTGCAAGAGGATTTATATGGTTTTGGATTAAACACTTTCTTTAGAGATTGAAATAGGCTAGAACTCAATCACAGATTATGTATTTCAAGATACTGAAAAAGAATATAATTTGTTTTTTCTCTTTGAACTGTTGTTATTACTATAATAATCATTGTTTCTGTAAAAAGATTTTATACAGGTTTACCTGAGGCTGGAAATCTGGTTACTAGTACTTATCCTTTAAAAGCAATTCCTCATGACCTGCTTTTGATCTTGCATTTACTTCTGCATTGGTTTAGAATGACTAATTCTGATTTAACTAAATTGATTCAGAGGAAACACTGAACTATCTTTACAACGTGACCATGGTATAGTGACACCAATTATCTTGCAGCTATATTTTTGAGTTGCTGTCCATTGTAGCACTCCTCTTAYCAATAATACTAAAGCTTGTAATCATTGATGAGTTTATTTCTATAATATTACTTATTTTACAGAAGTGTGTTGAAAAGTTTTATATGTAATTTCATAATATTAGGTCTTCAGGGCTATCAGGGTCTGCAGAGATGATGATTCCCAGCATTACTGCTGTTTGAGAAATATTCATTTCAATAGTTTTAATTCTATTTAAAGACTGTTATTTTTTGTCAGATATTGTAAGGCAAGTATGTCACTTTGAGCTCATGCAGTAGTGAAAATAAACCACTTTGGAATACTTTAAAATCATAATAGATTATAATACCTAAGCTTTTGAATATGTCTCCACCTTCCTTTAGACACTGTCAACGTATTTCATGGGTAGCGGAAGATAAGGATCAAAAAAAATACCATTTAAAGGAAGGGTATATAAACTTTTATTACAAATAAGGAAAAAATATATTTGTATGTGACACTTCTGTTGCTAAAGACCATTCTGAGTAATACCAAATAATTCTTAAACTGTTGAAGGGGTCAAGGTAGAAAAGATGCATTTGACTATACGAAAATGAAAGACTGTTCTGACACGTTTRCACCATGACCAGTATCCATCTTCYATAGCACAAATGGTGTTTTCCAGGCTGGAAACTTGTCCTGCTGTCGGCTATTTGTTCCCTTCCAGCAGCATAGTGTCTGTGCACCTTCAGGAAACCTTCATGTTGTAAGTGGTTGCAAGATGTATAGTGCAGTGACTGCTCCAGTAGGAGCTGGCTTCACTTGTGCCCAGCCCCAACTGCAGTGGCCAGTGGCTGGGTTGGGTTTTGAAGGGACGTGACAGGAGAAGCCTCACTGTCTATAATCTCAAACTTTCTATGTAAATTTGAAGCAACTTTTGGAAGGATTTTTGAATTTTACTATTTTAGTGGATGCACTGCACATGCACACATGAGCTCAGACCACAGAAACTGAACTGTAAGTGGAGAGGAGGTCCCCAAAGAAATGTTTACATTTTGACTAATGTAAAACTTGTGAGGATACTTGAAAGACAAGGTGTTTGGCAAGAAGAGATACAAAGAGGATGTAYGAAATGTTTTTGTCATAGGTCAAACTGAGGTAGGAGGAAGAAGGGCTGTATGGATGTACGTGAACATATGCGTAGGCCCCCTGTGTGAGCAAACTTGCAACATGTTGTGTGTGGGAAGGGGTGGCTACTTGCATGCTGAATGCAGCAAAAATATTTGAGGGAAGAAGAGACTACAAAAGAATTTTAGTTGCTCATTTTAGCTAAAATCAATAGTTACAGAAAGTTTGCTATGGTTTATAAAGTATTTCTAGTTTACTTTCCTCAGTTCTACACTCAGCCTGTCTTTTGTTTACACAGGAACATGAAGAATGTTTTTCTTCCTCTTTCATGTTTTTCTGATTTAAAAATCCTATTGACACTTAATTTTCTTTGCTGCCTATAYGGTATTTGGTTTCTTCTGATGTTAGCCACTTTGTTCAGTTATCAATTTAATATTTTTCTTCCTAATTAGTAGTGGCAAAGCCTTTAATAGTACTTATTTCTAAAGTATTTAGAAACTTTCAATGTATTCCAAAGTCTTTCCTGTAGTGTTGCAAGCTTAAAATGCCTCTGAATTATGTATATGCATAAAGCAGCCTGCTTGCATCCTGAATGATGTATCTTATAGGAGAGAACTAACATGTGTGACCAAGCTATTTTACTAAAATCCAAAAAGTGTATTTTCTTAAATATACTTAATTTTGCCATTTTCAAACAACACTTTCTGGAGTAATTACAGGGGCAGAAGATCAGTTGATCTGACTTCTGGAGAAATGTTGCTAGGATATCCTGTGTGAGAATCTACTCTACTTTTTTTTCTCATTTATTTCACTAGTAGATGGATATTGAGTTGTGTTGAGAAGAAAAATCTTRGTATTTATCTATTTCTATGTGAATTCAGTGTAAACTGTACATTAATTGTTTTCATAATGAAAACAGTTCAGCTCCCTAAATGATGAACTTGAATGTCAAGAACTTGTTATCATTTATTTAGCTCTCACATAATATCTGTAGTTTATAAAGTCACAGATGTATTTCATAGAGTCATAGAATCGGTAAGGTTGGAAGGGACYTCTGGAGATCATCTAGTCCAACCTCCCTGCTCAAGCAGGGTCACCTAGGACATGTTAGACAGGGCTGCATCCAGGTGGGCTTTGAATATCTCCAGAGAAGGAGACTCCACAACCTCTCTGGCAACCTGCTCCAGTGCTCCGTCACTCTCTCAGGGAAGAAATTCCCCCTCATGAACTTCCTGTGCTTCAATTTCTGCCCACTGCCTCTTGTCCTTTTGCATGGGACAACTGAAAAGAGTTCAGCCCCATCCCCTTGACACCCTCCCTTCAGGTACTTGTAGACATTGACAAGATCCCCCCTCAGTCTTCTCTTTCCCCAGGCTGAAGAGGCCCAGCTCTCGCAGCCGTTCATCATAGGGCAGGTGCTCCAGCCCTCTGATCATATTTGTAGCCCTGTGCTGGACTCTCTCCAGTAGCTCCACGTCTCTCTTGGACTGGGGAGCCCAGAACTGGACGCAGTACTCGAGATGAGGCCTCCCCAGGGCTGAGTAGARGGGCAGGATCACCTCCCTCGACCTGCTGGCAACACTCTTCCTAATAYATTTGTCAGTTGAGTTTCAATGGGAAATTTCTAGAGCTGATGAGGATTAAGARTGAGCTTGAATATTCCAGAGTAGGTCTTGGTTCCATTTTGTCCAAAAACACGGAGAGACGTGATATAACGTGAAGTAAATGACTGGTGATACGAAAACCCTATAGCTTAAAACTGGAATTCTCATGAGAGGAGACAAGACTTGAGTGTTTCAATGGATATGTCGTGGTACACTTAGAATTCATTACTCTTGGATTTAATTCTCTTGTGATGGTATGAATCTCAGGAGCTGCAGCAAGGTAGGAGAATGTAGCTAATTTTTTTTTTCCTTCTTTTTCTTTCTGTCTCCTGAATCCACTTTGCCAAGGCATCTGAAGCATTGCTTTTAATCACRTACAATAAGGGACTAATTGGCATGGAATTTCCTCTCTGCTGGGATTTTGCTGTAATCTAACACACTGTCATAATATTGCCTTAACTAACCTGGCATCATCCTTTCTTGAGTAAGAACAAGCTACCAAGGAGAAAATCACAACAAGGTTTTTATACAGTACTACATGATGTCTTAAAAAATAAAACGCTCATAATTTGTGAGTCAAAGGAATGTCCCTGCTCAAGGCAGGTCCTAGCAGTCAGCACATCTAAGGGGCAGAAATGGGACTAATTCCTTAACTTTTCAGCAGTCTGGATGGATCTTCTATGCCATTTCACCCACCTGTACAAGTTTTGAGTTTACCAAATTCTCTAGATCTATCCAAGGTGGTGTAGGTTTCATTTAAGAAGCGGACTTCGGAATTACTGAAATTTGGGAGCCAGAGTACTGGTTTATGTCCTTGGTCTCAAATATTGTTGACTATGAAATGGCAGAGATACCTCTGAGTACACTTAATATTTTTCAGATATTTTCTTCTTTTACTCTTAAAGAAAAAGCTCAAGAGTATCACAGCACATTCCTATGATGGCTTCCTGCTACAGAGTAATTCATAGAAGGCTTCATTTTGGGGGAGGAGGGAGAGGCTGTTTGTGAGTGATTCGTAGAAATTCCCAAGGAAGTCATATGTAATACAGCACAAGAGACAATCTTTAAAGTTCATCCAACAACAAGAAATGTTTCAAGTATTCTGTATCGTAAGTCCAAAGAAAGGTAGAGGGATACAGAAAGATTAATTTGAAGAACCCTCTTGTAAGCACAGATACAACAGAGCACTTAAYGCTTTTTTTTTTCTTGAGCTCTTTGTAGTATTTTTAGAAGATACTCACCAAAAAAAAGGAGTCTCAGGCTCTGGTACATCATTCTGTACGATATTATCACATAGCATTTCTAAAGAATTTATAAGCTCATATGCTGAAATGATGAGTGAATTTAAACAAGTGCCTTAATGACTTTCAAGCRAAGAACGATGCAGGAAAAAATAACTGTCTTTTTCACCTTCCTTCTGGAATAGTCATTGAATATGAAAGAACAATGCAGGAGTGTGATAGTTGCTGTCTTAACATCAATTTTTTGAGAAAGCTTATGGTCAGCTGCTGCTCAAACTCTTCACTTCCCGGCTAGTGAAAAAGAAGGAAGAAAAGTACTCTCTCCTGTCCTTACATTCCTAATGACCTTATTTTCTTATTTAATGATGACTGTGCCTGAGACTAAGTCTAATCCTCAGCTGAAATTTAGTCTAACTGATCCCAGAGCATTTTTGTCATYATTTGTTTAAAATGACTTTAGGATTTATTTTTTTTTTTAGGAGTATCTGGATATTCATCTTGTAAAGTCTTCCTCCCCCCCGCCCCCTTGGTTTTAACTTTGATTGTATGGAAGAGTAAGAGCACACACTTTTAAGCAAGCTGTTGTCAGCTAAATCTACTCTAGAGTTCTGCTGTATAAATCAAGAGCAACTCGGCTAGTGTTTTTTTGTGATCYGATGCAAGGTAGTGAGGCCTTGAATTTTTGGGAGAATCTAATTTCTTGTTTTTTGCAGAGCCACTTCTTAAAATCTGTTTTTGTCTCCTGTTCTTCTAGTATAACACACCTAAGTTACATTGATTGTATTTCTTCCAGTTTCAGCTTTGTGATTCTCAGTAAAGAAAAAATCTGAGGTTCTGCATATTTATGAACGTGAAAAATCCCACTGCAATTTTTCCTAAAAGTAAGGGTGTTAACCTTGGAGTCCTGGCTTAATTCCAGTTTCAGTAATTACATTTAGTCCTGCTAGAATCTGTCTATATTCTCAGATAATGAATTCTTCATTTCTTGTCCTAAACATTGATGCCTTTATTTCATGTGCTGTAGGTTCATTGTTTCTTATCTACCTAGTCTGAGCCTTTTTCCATCCCATGTGTAAAGATGTATATGGCTTYGCTATTTAATTGAAATATTTTGTTGTAAAAATTGATCACATACAAATGCCAGGAAATTAGATATATCTGAAATACAGTTGGCRTGCAAATCAAGTGTGTACACACGCGCACACACACACGCACACTCAAACACATGCAAAGTCACTTGATGAAGATGATAAATAATTCATTCTAGTGCTGAAAATGCATTTTCAAATAACGATCAGAAGAAAGTAATTTTAGATTCCTCTGGAACATTATACTAAAGATCTGTTTTAACCACATTTATTTTGAATTACTTGTCAGTACTGTAATTTTTGAATTTCAGCAGTACTCAGAAGATTCCTATTATCTTACTTATCTTTTGTTCACATATTTGGGTCAATTTTTAACTAAATCCAATTCTGCAGCCTTCATTCCTGTGATTATATTTCATGAAACTGCAAAACTGTGAGGAAGCATTATATTGTTTTATTCAATTTCATTTTATTTATTATTCTATACAAAGCTTTTTTTTTTTTTTTGAGTTGTGTATATTTTTTTTCAAATGGATTTCAAGCAGTGACTGTAATACTGTAGCAGCTGGATGTAGCATCTCTAAAAGACAGTAAATATGTATCTTGCAGAGGTAGTAATAATGTACATATAATCCTCTCCCTGTTCAATGGCAGAGGTTGAGGAAAAATCCAGAATACTTATAATTACAGCAAAGAAAACCTCACCGGTTTCTTTATGCTTTCCCCCTCCCTCACCCTCCCCTCCCTCCCCCAATATACTGAGAAAAATGCATAAACTGTTTTTTTGGTCAGTTAACAAGTTTGCCTGTATAGAAAAAACTTGGAGAACTACATTTTGATTTATGATTTGAACTTGTTCATAGTAAGATACCTGTAATCATCACGATGGCTTTGAACCCGTGAGAATGCGAGTCCCTGATAAGCTGTGGGATTTCGGGATTGTGGACAGTATTAGGAGCTGGAATTCCAACACATTGTTGAAAAGTTGAGAATTATGACCATCACCGCGCCACATCAGYCTTATTGTTCATATGAATCTCGAAGTTTCTCTCTGGTCCCACCCCACCCCCCCCTTTTTTTTAATTCAAGCAACTAGAATGTGTATAAATAGTAAGACATTCAGGTGTGTTACAATCAGTGATTGCTTAAATAGCTTTCTACAGCTATCTTAGTTCTTCCTAAATCTGTTCCCCAGATTATTTTTGGCAAGTGTATAAATCTGAAAATAGGTGAGAAATCCACGTTTGGAGTGGATGCTTACTTATTTTCCATTTAGGGACCATTAACAGATAGATTCTTTACACGTTTAATTCAGTCAAGTTATATCCTCTGGTAAAATGAGAAAATTGCCTTTCAACCGAGGGAAGTTTTATTTTGAGGAATAGTGAATGTGCACACAACAGTGGCGCTGCTGTCCTTTAATTACCCAATGTAACAGAATAGAAAGCAGTAAAAGTGAATGAATGACATATTGGAGTGTGTGCATTTTCTGGAGATTCAGTATTAAAATAAATAGCTAATTGTCTTTTAAAAAAATATTGTTTTAAAGAAGGAAGTTCCAGAATATGATACATCAGAGTTTGGGAGGAAAGTGGTTAAATTGCATCTCAATGTTTTTTTTTTTTTTTTTTTTTTTTTTTTTTGGTGATGGTGGGTGCAAGACTTAAGAATTTGGATTTGAGCTGGTCTTGGCTGAGTCCAGTAGCTTTATTAGATTTTCAGACACTATATCCCCTAATACGTCTGACTTGAGGCAGTTGACGGAGTTTGCCTGTCGCTGTAGCAGAGATGTCAAAACAATCCAGTAAGAACAGACTGAAATCCTAGAATAAACTGCCTGAATGTTTAAATGTATTATTAAAGGACACTTGTTATTAAAAACTCCATGACAGAGACCCAAATAAGCTGAGTTCAATATGAAATTTTTAACTGAATTTCATCTTTACGGTGTCTCTGACTATTGCAACTTCTTGCAGTACCATAAAACTGAATTCATACAACTGTGATCTGTAGCCTTATTTGGCAATAGTCTTTATGTATTGCTCTAGATGTTTTTTCTTTTCTGACGTGGGCCAAATTGCCGGCAATGGAGTTGACTGATTTGCAGTGTGTAACACCATCTAAGAAACCTGCAGCAGGAACTTTCACAAGTCAGCAGTTACTGTTGTTTCACCTGTCAGAGAGCGGCTCGGCCTCTCGCGTCGCCGCAGGYGGTATCCACGTCGCTCGGGCACCTGCCTCTCCCCTGTGCAGTAGGGTTAGCACGCCTGGAAGAGCGGTCGCTTCTCCCTTCTCCTTAAGACTAGAAGCCCCAACTCTGCCACCTCGCTTCCACAGAAGGCAGATGTGGCCTTCCCGATTTGGAGTGAGAGCCACCAGGAGCTCCAGCGATTCAATTGCTTGTTTTGTCCCCAGCTGGAAAGTGGGTTTATATCGCACTGRGTTCCTGCAGGCGTCTATTCTTCATGCTGCGCCAGCAGATGCGAAGGCTGTCCATCGTGGTGTGGGCTGCAGCCGACGGGCTCGAGTCGCCGATTAGCTCATTTCAGATCAGCCAGGTGGCTCTCAGATAGGAGTCTGGAGCCAAATATCTCCCAATTACCTGAAGCAAATTGCTTCATAGCTTGTTACCAAAATTCTGAGCAAGGTTTTGGCTGCTTTCTGGTATTTAATTAAACTCCATGCATCTGATAACTTCGCTGCATGATGTGGCAAATAGCAAATGCTTAGATTAAAGTTGCTTTCAAAATATGAAAAAGACAAAAACAACAACAAAAAAACCCAAAGCTTGGGAGCTAGCTGTTTTACTGTGAAGTAGGTTTTGCTTTATGAAAGCTAGTACAATCCAAGACTAGCTTGCATTTCTTTCAGTTGGGAGAATAAAAGAATAGAAGGAGTGACATTATGATTCCAGGAATGATTTGGACATATTTTAACCCAGTGCAAGTATCCTTCTATTTTGAAATCTTACCGGKTGTCTCCCTCAGCAGACTTTAAGAAATAACTTTTTTATGCTTGATCCAAGCATCTGGTTAGTCTAGCTGATAGATCCCAGCATGTAGTTATGCTAGCTGTTGGACAAAACAGAACAAGAAGAGAATCTCCATGTCACACAGTTAGGTTCCTGCTCTAAGGATAATAAATAAGGAAAGAGAAATGAAAAAGAATAAGCTACTCTCTGTCAGTAAAAGTAGCAGTAAATTTACTGGAAGGTATCCTGGAAAAAGGAGATAGATTATGAAGTATTTTTGAGGATGTTTTGGGGGAATTTCTATTCCATGATAATATTCAGTTGAGAAAATTTAAAAAAATGAATATCAGAGACTGGCGTTGTGGGGATAAGATGGGTTAATGAGATTCCTATCTGAAAACGTGAGCTAGTAGTATGTGTGGGAAGGGTAGGGTAAGGTAAGGACTGACTGGAAATGGCTTTGGCTTGGAAGAGAAGTTGCTAGTGTTGGATGTGTTAGAGAAGAATTTTGTAGAAGCCTCTAAGGAGAGGGCTTATACTAAAATATGTTCTTTTACAATGACAAATAGGTGGAAATTATTACCAAATTTTATGTAAAGGTAAAATGCTACGTAACCTGTAATCTGATGCACTTGACCCTTGTGTGCAGCCTGTAGGCACCTTGGCAACTGACCTAAGATGGAAAACACTATTTCAGGCTCCTAAAGAGTGCTTTGCAGCTGAATGCTATGATAATGCCTACTATGAAATCTTSTTCTACCTGTGGATAAAGGAAAAAAGAAGACACTACATGAGATCCTAGATATTTGTGCATAGGATTTAGGATTCTGCATATATCATAAATGAAAAGCCAGATTACATCTCACAGTAACAATGTTTTTTACATTTYCCCCTTTTTATCCTAAAACACAAGCTCATGAACATTAATAAAGAAAAACAAGTTCTATTTCAAGTTACTTATGCAAGTTGAAATATGTTCCCTGAAGAGGGTCGTGGAGGCACAAACTGTCAGAATGATGTTTCTTGCTGACAGTCTCAACCRTTTTTTAAAGTGTAAGTGTATATTTCTCATCCACTGACTGTTATGAGGCAAGACAGATATCAAGTACATTTTGTACAAAAAAAAGAAAAGAAAAGAAAAATACTTGATGCCAAATGAGTATTACTGTTGTAACTACAAATTAGGAACATTGCAAAGAACAGAACATATRTGTTGAGTTATCTCACAGCTAGCTGGTTACCTCACACCTATTAGATGTCTAGATGTATGCAGCATATTGAAGCTGTGAGTTATAGCTGATTTTGAGGAAGGCAAATGCAGAAAAACTGCCTRCAAAGCAAGTAACTTGGCTCCAGAGATCGTCTCTCAACTGACATAAAGGATTGCATATAGGTGCATTGCAAATTCCTGATCCAGTATAATGTGTAAAACATGTTCTTTTGAAATACCCGGAATTATTTTTTCTTCTGAGATGGAGCGTAATCACAAGTAAGGAAGAGCATGTTTAGATCACAGTCTAGAAATAATAATACTGTATTTTACTATAATCTTTTTTTATAAAAAAAAAGAAAAAGCATTTTGTGTAGCCTTATTTGGCTGTATTACCAATAATTGCCAAAGGAATTGATATACCTATCTAAGCATTATCTTTCTTATATTAGTACATGTGTAAATATTCGTATATTCACTCCTTTTTCCAACTCTGAAACAATTTTTCTGTTTTAGAGTGGGTTTCAACAAGCTGCTGCGTTTGGGTCTATCTTGCAAAGCATTTAGAAAAGTAAGCAAATGATACATATGGTTGTGCACTTATATTAGTGCACATCAGAGCACATCAGAACTGTGTGGTGTTAGTGGCTCTATCCCTCCTTTCACTAAAAGATTTAATTAAAATTTTTAAGATTTTTCTGCAAATGTGTATTCAGATGTGCAGAGAAGCACACTGATTTGGGTCTCAGATATTTGAAAGAGCCTTTCTCCCTGACTTTTCAATGAAACTTGCAGCTAAAATACTGTCTTCAAACAAAAATGTCAGGAGACTAGTAGGATAGTGTCTTGACAGAGCAAAGATGACTGTTGTTTTCTACTGCTCTAGTACAAATTTCACTGATACTAAGAAATAGCCTAACAGCTCTTTGCTCTTCCACTTTTCATGAAACTGGACAGAATTAGGGAATGTTTATTTTGAAAGAAACTTTCCAGTTTTCCAGTTTGTTTTTTTTTAAAAAAAAACATACATAAAATGGTGTTGGTCAGTAGGAGAGGGTAAAATAATACAAGAACATTAAGGAAATAAATCTGTCTTCTGAAAGATTAAGCTTTTTGTACCAGCTCCATTTTTTTGATCATAACTGCATGTGTATATGTAAGTAGAAGAAGGGTGAGAGGGAGTTGGTTTTGCATTGGACTTTATCTGTTTTATTTCATACTTGAATGCTAGTTACAGGAGGTACAGATCAGAAGTTTTTAACAGATCAAAAGCTATACAAATGAGATGTCACAACAAGGAACAAAAAGATTCCTGAGGTCCAGGGGAGGGAAAGCTGGACAAAGTCAAGGTAATGCTTAGGAGTGAATGGTAGACCACTACCTTAAGATGTGAACATTAATAGATCAGGAAGTCTGTCTTTACTCWGGCTTTGCAGTATATGTATTTTGTGTTCTGGAATAAAACCCTTTTAATCTCTTCCCTTTCATTTTTTCGACAACTAAAATACTTCTTGAGTACTTATTAAATATTCAAGGGTTCCTGGAGAAATCGTGTAGTAAATTGTTTAGAGTATTTTGAACACGTTAAGTGCCTGGTAGAGCTAAGGTTGTGTGTGTGTTTTTTAAGATGATATTGTGCACTGTAAGGAAATACAGCAATTCTTGTCCATGTTATCACAAGCGTATATACTGTTACTCTTAGCTYTTTTTTAATTTGTTTTCCTGTGGTGCTTTAGCAGATAGGAATAGAAGTAGCTTCTAGTTCTCATGGAAGTTTCAGAGACTTGAAAAGATTAAAAAAACAATGCTCAACAATGGAGGAAATCAAGATACAATTCAGGAGCTAAAAGTTGTCAAGCAGACCAGTAGTGGACTAAAGTCACCTGTGTCTTGTATTAAAACTATATTGTATTATATTTGCCTTAAAATTGTCCATTGAGCCACAGATATGCCAGTTAAAATTGGAAACAAAAGGAAATACGATTTTTATCACTTTTTTTTCCTGTCTTGAGCTGTTTCAGTCCATGTGCATGGCATGCTCTGTCAASTTCTTTATTTTGAACGGATAATAATCATCATGTTTCTCTCTTCTTGCCCTTTCTTCCTTTTCGTTCAGCACTGCCTTTATTAAACTCTAATTAACCTTGCAGTAGGGTGACAAGTGTAATGAGGATCTTGAATAACATTTAATGATAACAGAAACACAATAATGAACTTTTGCTTGCCTGCCAGATGGATTTTTACCACTGTCGCACTGCTCTGACTCACAAAAACAAATACGTAATTTCTGCAAGTCCTTGGTACACATGCAGAAGTGCTGTTGGTGATTAATTTCCCTGAAAGACCAAGGCAGGAAAAATACTATTTGTAGGAATATTTAAATGTACTTTTAAATCAGATAAACAAAATAAACTCCAAAACGCTGCCTCTAATGTTTTGGGGAGAAAAGAGTATCAGTAGGGTTCCCTCTTCTCTTTTCTTTTTCCTTGTGGTATTTATACAAGCTGTCAAGTCAGTGTTATATTAAAATGGAATGTTTCACTACTATTGAATAATGATATCATTACAAACAGAATCAAATTCTAAGGGTAATCTTCTTGGTTAAGTTTCTAGATGAGGGAAAGAAAGAAAGAAACTATGCACTTTTTTTATTGCGAAAAAAAACTGACCTCAGTCTGAGTAAAAAGTAYGATGATTATTCCTTAATAATTTTTAGGGAGAACAGCTTTATCTGAGAGTGAGTATTCCTGTGAAAGTAAAGATAGAAAAGACACATTGTTAATGTACAAGTAAAGGTACTATCTGTTGTATATAAAAAGAAAAATTACTTAATATAGATCTTTTTTTAACTTAATGCAACTGAAATCTAGTTTAGTCCATTAGTAATGCCACTTAATAATACTTTGCTCTCATACTATGATGAATATGAAAGAGATGATTACCACAGGTTTCCTGCTTTGCTGTGATTGCAATGATTAGCAGAATTGAGGTGTAATTAAGCCGTAAGGTCTCTGATTGCCATTCTTGGCACCCACAGTTGATCAATCGCATGCCATGCTACCCATTTTTTCTCTTTCCCAGAAATAATCCAGAATAGGTGAAACAACAGAAAAAAAGAAAAAGCTTCTCTATATGGATCATAGTATGAAATCTGCTCTGACCTCTGAAGATAAAAAGTTACAAATATTTAGGTCACTCTCCTCCCTCCTTCCTACATGATAGCAGAGTAAGATTATATATAAGGAGATGTATTACTTAGGGAGAGAACCAGGCTCAGATTAAACAAGAACAAGAAGTTTGATGGAAACAGAATTTCAGTCAATGTACATATCTGTTAAACTCTGAGTTCAGGATGGAAAAGCTGTACTTCCTCAATAGGATATGAAAGCCCCCCCCCCCCCAGGAAATTCCTCCCCTCCTTCCAGAACTTCCTCTCAAACCCTCAGCAGCCCTCATAGCGTAGTAAAGATTTGTGTGTGTGTGTGTGAATATATATTTTTGTATGTGTGTATGTGAATGTATGTATGCGTGTATATATACATGCACATTTGAACAGCTTTGAACTCTGTTCCAGCTGTTTGTCCAGTACTCCAAATCTTTTCATCATTATGCATGCTTTCAGAAGGACAGGCCAGGATGGAGGTTAGAGGGAGTCGCTCTGTATCTGCTGTGGAACAGGTGATGAGGCAGCTGAAAGCTTATGGGTCAGACTTAGAGGGCAGATCAATGTGGATAATGTTGTGGTGGGTTTCTGCTATAGACAGACTGATAAGAAAGTAGTAGTAGATGAGTCCTCCTTCAGACAACTGGAGGAAGTGTCATGTTTGCAGGTCCTGGTCTTCCTGGGAGACTTTAATAACCTTGGTATCTGCTGGAGGGACAACTCAGCAGGGCACAAGCAACCCAGAGGGGTTCTGGAATGCCCTGATGATGACTTCSTTATGCAAGTGACCCAGAAGCTGATGGAGGAGATGCTCTTCTGGACCTCAAAAAAGGAAGGGATGTGAATGCTGGGGGCAACCTTGACTCCCATGACTGTGAGGTGGTGGAGTTCAGGTCCTGAGAGGAGGGAAAAGGCAAAAAACAGGATGGACAGGATCACAACCCTGGACTTCTGGAGAGCAGACATTGGGCTATTCAGGGATCTGTTGGAAAAATGCTGTGGGATATGGCTCTGGATAAAAGAGGGGTTGAGGAGAGTTGTGTTTTTTAAGGGTCACCTCTTCTAAGCTCAATAATGGTATGGACTTGATAAGTGGATTGTTAGCTGGATTGAAAACRCTGAATTACTGTGCTCAGAGAGTTGTGATCAGGAACACAAAGTCCAGCTAATGATTGTTAGTGGTGTCCCCCAGGGGTAGGTTCTGGGGTCAGTACCGTTTCACATCTTCATTAACGGCCTGGGCGATGGGGGAGATTGCATGTTCAGCAGGTTTACAGGCTCTACAAAACTGGGAGGAGCTGCTGATAAACCAGATGATTATGCTGCTGTTCAGAGGGGCCTTGACATGCTGGAGAAATAGGCTGACAGGAACCTCATGAACTTCAACAGAGGAAAGATGTTCATGTTTTTATAGAGATGACTGAAACTAAACAAGTGTGTTTACACTCTTTTGTTTTCTTTTTTCTTACTTATATGCAAATATTCCTTCTAGCACTTCCTTCTTCCTTCACTCTGTAATTGTACTMTAACAAAAGGTAAATGTACAATTTCTTTTGATGAGCAAGCCTTAGTCACTTTTAAAGATACAGTTCTCAATAATTCAGTATAATTCAGTATAACCAAGTTAGTTTGCTGCAAAACACCATTTTCTAAGTTATAGCCTACTATAGAGAGACAGAGACAATCACTTTTTTTCTCTCCTGTTTTGTAATTTCTCCCTTTAAACTCAGTATTCAGAATTTTAGACAGCATAAACATTTGTGGTGCATCTTAGCTTACAATTTTAGAGTAGGTAAACACAACTGTTCTTGGATTTTTTTTTTTTTTATTTTTTATATACGACAATTTTATTTTCTCAATTAGATTAGAAATGTGTTAAACTACACTAGAAGAATTCAAATTGACAATAAAGTGTTTGTACAATGACGAATAATGTAACAGTAGCATCTCCCTCAGGGGTTACTTTCCGACCAGATTGCATTTCCTGAACTATTAACTTATTATGAGAGCAGAGGCTGTATAAACAAAACTTATCATGTGATTATCGTTAAAGAGAGTCTGATGTCTCTTCACTAGCTGATACTCACTTTTGACAYGTTTCCTTCTCATTAGGGGATCTGTTGAGATTGGTGCCATTAACATTAATGAAAGTTACATACATGAACTGAAAGGGTAATAGTTTCCCTTTTCCTTACTGCATTGCAGTTTGATGTGGGGAAACATAATCTATTAGGAAGGATCTAACCAGTTAGAAGAATGAAGTATTAACAGGGACTTCTGAAAGTATTAACAGGGACTACTGAAAATGAACTTGAATGAACTGTCATTTTGGTTGTAATGGATGAGATTCAGACACTTAGGCATTTAGTGCTATTTTATGTTTCCCGAGCTATCTAAGACTTTTGGATGGACATGAAATTCCACTATGGAGCTGAAGCTGAAGGTCATATAGGATACCTAGGAGCATTTAGAAAGACACTTAAGCATCTGACATACTGAAATATAGAGAGTCATTTTTACCAAATCTATCTACAGTTAGTCTTTGTTTTAACCCATCTTTGCAGGCAATAACATGAGTATCTAGATCTTTTACTGGACTTTTAATCGGCAGATCTCAAAGATACATGATATGACTGGGAAACTGCAGTCATGGTCTCTAAACAGGCCAGTAGCAGAGTCAGAAATAAAACATAGGTTTATTCAGTACAACTCAGTTCAGTGCATTCCTCCCTCTCCCTTACTATGTCCCCTGTGACATAGCTCCTGTCTTCAAGCAGTGGGCTTGAAAATTTCCCTCCATAATGATAACACCTAGCACTTGGGAAGCTTGGTCATCTCTCTTGAATTTTATGATGCTGTCACATTATGCTAGRGAAATCTATTTACATCGGATGGTTCAATATGGCCCGTGAATGGCCTGAGGCTGACAATCCATAGCAGTGGATTATTTTTCTACCCACAAGGAAGACAGGAAATGACTACAAATCACTGAAGTTGATTGTTCCTGTCTCTTGCCTTCTGCCTATCACTCAAATGAATTATTTTCCTCTTCCCACAAGAGATGCATCTTCAGTAATAAASCAAATATTTTAAAGTTTTTCTGAATTTCTGTTTCCAGTAAACCTATGCAATGAACATAATTTAAATTGTATCCACACATGTGCACTCTTGTGCTTACTCTGTTTTTTWAAAAAAATACTGAAAACCAAGGAAGCAGAACAGTGCTAGGTATTTAATTCAAATTGAGCAGATCATTTACGTCTGGAGAAAAAGTTTTAAGAGCTGGGATTTTTTTCAAAATCATTTTCAAAGAAGTATGCTTGTTCTTTTGGGATTTTTTTTTTGTCCCTTTGTTTTTATTTTTTGGATTTTTTCCTTTTTTATGGGAAGAAGGGAGACTGAAATGCTGCTTAGTGTATACCATATCAAGTGACATGTTTTTAAAAACCAGGCACTTTTTACTGACTTTCAATGTTTCTATGCTTACAAAGATTTACTGTACCTAAAGCTTTCTACTTGTGTGTGTGTATTTACAAATATATATATGCATATACATATATATATATATGGTGGTATTTAGAAATGACTGAAATTGTATAGAACCTGATTTATGAGCCTTGGTATTGAACACTGTGAAATGGAAGAGCTGTGATTTGCATTCCCTTTGCACAAGTATAATGACTGAAGGTAGTGCAAGGCATTGATGAATAGATCTCATATTTTCTAATACTACAAAATACAGCCAGATGCTGTATATAAACGTGATGCTGTATATAAACATGAAAAAAAAGCATAGTGAAGAAACAGTGGCTCTATGAAAYGGGGAATGAAACGAATGGGACACTGATATGTAGGTATATTTGTTACTTGCAATATATATTTTTCACCCTTTTTAATGAAAATCAGAATCAGCAAGACTTTCTATAGATTTGATGGAAATTATTTAAAATGTAAGATGCGTAAAACAAAGATATGGAAAAGTACCTGAAGTGCCTCTTATTTATTAGATTTCCTATGATTTACATAGTGCTTTTGTTTGGGCATCAGAGAACACTTAATTATTTCTACTACTATTAAGCACCTTACTGAAGTTGTTAAAGATTTAGCAACACCTCAGTAGCAATTCCTCTCTTGCTAAGTGCTTTATAGCAGAAAAATTTGAGTGAGAATAAATTACTTTCTCATGACTAAGAGAAAGAGGGAAAGAAAACTGAAGAGAAATAGGCAGAAACTTTGACCCTCTCTTTTCTRTCTGAAGCCCTGTGTTGCAAAATGACTCCCCTAAGTTTGCAGCTGGCTGAATCTTCTGGCTTTAAAAAGTAAGCTCCAACCTCAAGTGGTTGTGCAAATGTCTGTCAATTTGTGTCACAGGACAGAATAAAAGAAGCAAGTACTAACGTTAAGAAGCTTTTCCATAAGCGTGAAAGAACAGCACAAGCGCAGCCTTTAGTAAGCTTCAGTGCAAAGATGGGAGGTCCATACTGGAGAGTATCTGTTCCCTGCAGTGTCTCAGATCACGAGGGCCACACACGATGCTATTCTCTGACTTCATGCTCTGCTAACAGTTTTACAATTTTTAAGTACACTAAGATTAGTTACAAAAGTTTGTTCACGGTGATAGGTGGAGCCTCCGTTCTGGTCAGTGATAGCTGAGTCAAACTGCCAATAGACAAAATGCAGTATCATAAGATATTCAGAAAAAACTCAGATGTACTYGACTGTCAGTGTTTTTCAGTAGGAAATGGAGGTTAAGATATCTGTCCTTTCTGACTGTATTCTTTTATATAGAAAATGTCTGAATCTGGAAAGAAAATGGCTATATTATCCTAGAAAGAAAAACAAAAAATATGAAGTAGCTGTAGATATAATACACACACTGCCAAAAYTTATGCTTATGGACCCACAACAAACAATAAGTAATTACAGGTGTGTTTCCAACCTATAATAAAGTCAAAGAATTGTCGTGATGTGAGGGGGAAGAAAATAGGATCKCTGTCTCTTTGATAATCTTAACCAAAAAAACCTCAATGAAAACAAACAAACAAAAATTGCTGCATATGAACACGTCCTATTTTTGTTCTATTAGGAAGCAAATGTTCTTTATAGTGAAGACTTGTACTGGTGGGCATAGGTGGAAAAGGAGCAGATATTAATTCATCTTGCTTTGAAACTGCTTGAACTACTTAAATGACACTTAATAGTTCTAACATTGCTCTAGCTATTTGCAGAATGCAGTATAAAGAGCTTGGGCAGTGTTAACTTCCTAACACTAAGCTGACATTTAGATTATAATTCAGATTTCTAAATTCCATTTAAAAAACTTTGATAGGATGCAATTATGTTCTTTATTTTCAAATTATGTTGTATTTAGGGCAATGCTAAAGAGAATAGGAATTGTCTCCTTAGGATCTGCACACAGACARCACTGTTTGTAGGCAGTTCTCCCTATTGCAGTGCAAATAAAAATAAGGGAGCTATTTCATTTTTGCTCTCCAATCTGACTTTTGCTGCTCCTCCTATGGGTCATAGGAGAGTAACCATCCTGGGACATCTGTTATCACTTGGATGGTATGGGGAACCAAGACAAATCAGGTACGATTCTCTCCCCTTCCTCCTCTTTCTCCCTTAAGAACAGKAAGGCTATCCTTGGAGGTATGTGGACATTTGCGCCTTAGAAATTGAGCGAAACCGGAGAAACTTTAAAGAGGAATTACATGTGTAATTTTAGGTCTGCAAATGAAGGCATTTCCAAAAAATGTTGGAGAAAAATGGTGGTTGCAACTCTTTCTCTCACCTTGTATCTTATAAAGTAGAAATACAGAAATATACCAACCTAAAAACAGTAATTTCAATTTTCAATTTTGCTATAACTTTTTCTTCTCTCTCATGACAAATCTATTACTCATCAAAATTCTTAATATTTGGTTACACTGTCTTTGTACTCCTGTTTTCTTTCTAGCAAGTCAACCTACGCAGGACTGTGTTTTCCTTAGTGCAGCAGAAGTGAAAATTCAGAGTAGGAATAATCTGCTCCCACAAAGTAATTTTACTTTGTCAGTTACATCGCCCAATCATCATGTGTGATCCTGACATGCAGTAGTCAGGCACCAAGTTCTGCACAGGATTGCTTTGACAGAATCTGCAGTAAAATATGAAGGATTCCATTAAACTGAACAAGCTGAAAGGGTTTAAAGAGGAATAAGCACTGGCCTGGCAACCCAGTGTTTTYGTAATGGTCGCAGGGTGACTACCCATGAATCATTATGGTAAAAATGAACTGTAGTAGCGCCTGATTTCTCTTCAGAATCAGTTTTCTTGTTTGATTAAATGATTAAGCATATTTTAGAACAGTGTGCCACCAAAAGCTAACAGAACTTGAATATTTTTAGTTCTGAGAGTTACGAAAATATTTTACCTGATCGTAAGATCGGGTAAAATTAATCTACCCCTAGGACCAAATCTTCCCAGACGTTGTACCAAAGTCACCTTATGGTTTTAAGGCAAAGCGTATCAATGTAAAATTGCCTTCCCTAATCAATCCATGAAGCAATGCCATGGAGTTGTTTTATGAAGAAGAAACTGACCTCAAGAACTTAGAAATGAGTGGTTGATCTGCTACAAAAATCTAATGACAATGTAAACGTACACCTCTTTGGTGAGAGATTGTGCTTCAGGCACAATTTCCATCATATTTGCAGCATTCACTCTGGATTGCTACTGTATGAAGGGAAGAAGACAATAGTCATGTATTACCATGTGAAAATGATCAATACCAGTTAACTTTATTGCCTATGGTCAGAAGAGGGACTTGGATGCTCTCTGAGGGCCTGCTGTTACTCTGATAGATCAGTCAACATAGCTTGTCCTGAAGAGAATTGTGTGTTAATAATTCTTGTTTGAAATAAAAGGACATTGCTTGAAAAGTGCCTAGGGTGTCACATACTTCCAAGAGCGAATAGAAGACACGTTTTTTCATGTGTCCATGGAAATGCATTCCATGTTTGGTGAGTGCAGTTGCTCTCAGGCTATAGAGTACCGAGGGGGGGCGGGGGGAAATCATCACTACATTCAGTAAATTCAGCAGGTATTAGGAAATGTATTCCAAGAATGTTACTGCAGTAGATGTGAGATAAAATGTATTGTAGCTGTGACTTCCAGATGAGAAACCCAAGCAACCCCAAATCTTCTAGTCAGTCAACAGTAATGGTTAACAAAGAAAAGAAATTTAGGGTTAGAATTTTTAATAAATTGATATTGATGATGATATAATGATATTTGTAAATTAAGTTGCCTCTGGAAYGCTGCTTTCAGCTCTGCCTATTCTGTTTCAAAAAAAGAATATAGGAGAAATAGAAGARGTTCAGAGATTAGTAATAAGAATGTTTAGAGAAGTGGAAAAACCACCATCTGAAGTAAGATTGAAAAGACAGGAGCAGTTTACTTTAGAATAGAGATGAACAAGATGGGACATGAAAAATAACTGAGTGAAAAAGACGGTGCGTGGAAATGAGTTTATAGAGAAGCTAGTACAGTCTTTCTACTTAGCCTTTGACATAATATTAGAGGAAGGTGGCATTCAGAGAAATTGAAAGACAGCACATCTAAAATCGACACAAGGAATTATTTTTTCAGCTAACAAGCTAACAAAAAAACATTGCCACAATATATTATTGAAGTCAAGAGCTTAGTCGGATTAGAARAGGAAATGGATGTTTGTATAGATTATAACAACAACCAGAGTTACTAGGGTTTAAAAAATAAGAAGAGATCTAGAAATGATACAAATACGCCTGCTTCTGGGCAAAAGACAATGATAGTAGCTAGGAATATTATTTTTCTATGGACAGCATACCTTTTAACTGTTTATTGTTAGCATTCTTGAATTTTCCCCTGAAGCATCAGTAGTTGGCCATTCTGAGCTAATATTTGAAAGAATAATTTTAATGTTTAGCTTCAAAAAGAGATGACTGAAAATATTTGTTGTCTGAATTACCTGTCCAGAATGCTCAAAAGCATTTTTATTATTTTGAGGGTCCACGCCAATCTGTAGAAAGTTACGTATGTGATACAGCTTCAAACCTGTAAGAACATTATAGCTGGATGGCTAGTACTAAGACACATTGAAGTTGACAGGTCAATGATAATACGTAACCAAATTGGTCTCTGGAGGCCTGGATCAGGACCACCTGCAATGTAACCATATTTACCACCTTGTTCTAGTAGAAGCAGATAGGAATATTACAAGAACGCATGTACCAATGATTGGTCAGGAGGTGTGTCAAATATGTGAAAGAATTTTATGGCTTATGAGCAAGTGTAAGGCAACATACTATAGTATGTTTAGTTTTGATTATTCTACATCTCTCATATTTCCAATTAACTGCTGCATTGTTTCTTAATATCTGCTAGCGCTGTGATGTTTTGATGTTTCCTGCAATGTCTTGAATGAAAGAAACTTGTGTGACAGTTTTGATTTTGAACTGGAGATGTCCTAGCAKTTCGCTGGCTTCCAGCAGAAGTGGCCTAGGGATGCAAGGCCAGTAATATGTAGCAATAAAAATATGCACCATCCAAATTCCTTATAGGAAAAAGCAGAACAGCAAATACTTCTCATGTTACACAAATTAGATTTTATTCTCAGTTACACAAATACTTTTTAAATCTATAGATTCAGCTTTGGTTATTGGTATGACTTATGGTAGCTTGSCTTACAGAAAAAGACAGAATCTTGGAAACAAATCACCTGGAACAGATTTATTTATAGAAATACAGAAGCACTTATACTTTAGCTTTCTATAAAAGCTATATTACTATTATGACTATATCTCCATAACTGYGTGAATATATAAATGAATTTATAAAGTTTGGACAACTTTCTTACAACACACATTCTTGCCTTTTTTTTTTCCGTTGTTTGTTTTTCAAAGCTATACATCCTGGTAATTGCAAAACCACATATCTACTCTCAAAGAAGGATTCCATGAAGGAATCAGTATAACGATGTGGTTCAATGGATTAAATAAATAATCATAACATTGAAACTACTGAATCTGATAACCTAAACGTTCTCTTAGCATTTCCCTTTTGCTTTATTCACTTACAAGATTAAAAGCAACGTCTGATTTATTCCTTAATMCTCCTCCCAGAGGACCATCTTTTAAGTCTAAATATCTTTTCTTTTTATTTCAAGGGTCTTGTGATAACTATGGAAACAAACAACTAGCTAACTAAATGAAATCTAGCCTTGATCCCACTTCCCCAGACAGGCAGATAGGGCCTTTCCCATCCCTTTACATAAGGACATTATTTATTGAGTCCCTATTCCTACATGTAGTGTTCACYAATTTGGGACTCATTAGTGCTCTAAGTTAAGGTTGTGCATACTTTCCTTGATGGTATAGTTATTGAACCACTCGTTAGGAAGAATCCTGACTTAGCAGCTAAACAATGGAAGTTTCACTAGCTGTATAGGAATCTAGCTAATTTTCATTAACAGGGGAAAAAACTTTGTTTTACCATACCAGATAGTATTATGTTTGGTGATAATTTTTAATCTTAATTAAGTTCAACTTTGTTTGCTGGAAAATACTTTAAGTTATTGGAGACTTCCCCTCTTTCTTCTAGAGATTAATTCACTTTGCATGCTAGCTGAAATGTTGACAGTCACGGAGATGGCAGATAAGGCAGATAAGGTAGCTGCTCTGAAGCTTTGAAGTTCATTTGGTAATGGTGGGCATGTTTCAGAACAAAAACTTAGATCTTTTGATTCATGGGGAACTAAACTATTGAACTTTGAAGCTGCTGCATCTAAGGAAGCCTAATTTCTGATTAACAAAGCCCCTAGTTACTGTACTTTCAATGTTAAATGTTATCCGACTTTGTTCTGGATAGGGAACTAAAAAATCATAAGTTTAGAAATACTCCTCCTGAAAAGCAGTATCAACTGTACTATACTTGCAGCAATGTTTAGTTAAAAATGACATTTCTGAATTGATTGCTTGTGTGATATATTGAAAAGGGGATATGGTAAGAGGAAAAAAAATACAGGAAATAAAAATATTTCTTTTTATATCATTATTTTACAGTAAAATCAATGTGAATAATACAAATTTTATTTGGCTAGTAATCATACAAAATTTAGTAGTAGCCATATATGTATTTGGAATTTTGATACAATCACAGAACCAAATCCCTGTTTCAAGCTCTGAAACACCTAGAAGAATAGCAATTGTATAAGTCAGTCAACTTTTCTTGTCTGGTTCCATAACGTGAGATCTCATTAGTGATTTTAAACTCAAACCTGTTGTTTTACTCTGTTATTGCTCAGTTCCTTCTGGAGATACARGCTTGAATAGTCTTCAGATGTAACAGTGTGTATCTTTATATTTCATATTTTATATTCTATTCACTTATAACCTTTCACTTTATTAAATTTAATTGGAGCCCTATTCCTCACATCTCTATGTCATAAATTATCATATTTTAAATATTGTTTTGAAATTCTATTGTCAGTCTCTCTCTGATGGAAAATTATAAACAGTTAGAAAATGATTAGCAGTGTGCTTAAACATCACCTGCCTTCCCAGCTAATTAAATAGCTTGGTTCTGACCTGCTTTTCATTTGGTTAGAACAGCAGGGGTGGCTTCAGAACAAAAAATAATGAACTCCAAACTATTGCTTCTGAACAGTACAGACAGCTGAAGCCACTAGTTGAGACTGAAATTAAACTATGATTATGTCTGTGTCTTTCTGAGGAAATTAATACTTAAAAAAAAATAAACRCTAGATTAAATCTGAAATGATTTTTTCAAGAATTCTAAATCTAAGGTTTGTGTAGTTGGAACAGATATACCACTAATTTTAAAGGATTAGTGGAGAAGAACAGGGAAAGTAGCATTTCCCAGTTTAAAGAGGAAAAATGCAATTGAACAAATGTTTCACTAATAGTGCCTGTAGAGACTATTTAAGAGAATGCCACTGCAAAATAGTAGTGCTAATGTACATTTTAAAGCCTAAACTCTTTCATGATTTTTTATGGGACTCTAAGATTCACCTTTCCAGGTGAACTGGTGAAAATCGGAATAACTCCACAAGCAACTACTTTTGCTTACTGGTSTGCAGTAGGTGATAAGTACAAAATAAATCAGGCTAACAGTCTCTGTGTCAAAAGATGATTTTACTCTACGTATTTTTGTTCCTGCTTTTAGATCACATAATGCATTCTGCTTGCTTACTGAGTACACGTGCTATGTTATCCTGGGGTATATGAGTTCAGTTCATTAGAAGATGGACTCATTCAAATTTCTAGTAATTTTGTTGCCTGGATCCTGCTTGCTTGTGCTCTTTTGAAGCTTTATAGAGATGGTTTGCCATTTTAATTACCATTATCTAAGCATGTTTTATTCGCCTGCAGAATTTCCTCCCTGGTAAATGCTTCTCTACTTACTAGTAAATTAATTATATTATTTAAGTGAATGTAAAGATTGAATATTTTCTTTCCATGGTAGATAATCTCTCTTTTCCAGCCCTCCATCCACCTATAAACAGGTCTTATCTCCCACCCTTAAATTGTGTGAGGTCTTTGATCTTTTCCCCTTTGCAATATCCTCTAGCAAGAAGAGTGAAAACCATCAGTATTATTGTACAGTACATTCCATGCAGCAATTGTTAATGTGCAAGTGAGSCTGAGATAGCAAGATCATAAGTAAAGTTAAGAAAGGTTGTGATGTTTCAATGTCTGGGCTGTGCTAGAGGTAGTTGTGTGCTTTCACTTAGTGTGCAAGGTGGGGTTTAGTAACTGTGCATCTGCCAGTGGAAAAAAACCACACTCGCGTTTCCTAGCTGTACTAGGATGGATGCAGAAATCTCCTCAGTAACCTGAACAATCCCCCTGATTACAATCTCATTGAGCCCTCTGTTTCCATGAAAAATTTCATTTCTGTCAAATCAATWTTTTTTGTGGCAAAAAGCTGTTTCACTGGAAAATTCCTATCTCTGGAATTTAATTAAAAATGAAAGTATTTAAGCCTCAGGTAAAGTAGCTGATTTCATATATTTCATGTCTAAAGCATCCTGTAAACATCCAATTAATCCCCCAAACAGTTCTTCAAAGTAGATAAGAATTAGCATCCTTGTTTTACACACGGAGAGACAGGAGCAAAGGGATTATATGATTTGTTCAAGGTCAAGCTCAAAGTCTGTGTGAAAGCCAGCAGCGCAAACCCTTGTTTGGTAATCTGTTACCTTCACCACAAGACCAGCTTCTCTTCGTCACCCCTCGAAGACTTGAGAAAGTATGCTATCGAAAAATTAATTTTGTTTGCCTTATTTTTTATTTCTGTATATAAGAAATTAATGAGTCATTTGGATTATAAAATTCCAGGGATGAATTTTAGAAATGATTCCAGCTTTGTTTTCAACGCCTGTTGTACACCAGTGCCTTAAGAGTCTGCGATGTTGTGTTCTCCRTGGCCTAGAACCGTGGCTGTTTCTGATTACTATTTTTGTGAAAGCATATTTAAAATTTTTAAAAGGTTGGTAATTTTAAAAAGCTCAGATTAGTAAAGTTGTCATTTCCTAATGAGTTTTAAATACCAAGCAGTGTCTTTATGAAAAACAGATTGTATTTATATATTTAAGTGCAACATGCTGGAAGTAGGGAAAAATATTAACCACATAACTATTTTAATCCCATATCAGATAATTAAAAGTATTAGGTGAAAAGTACTGTTTTATCCTGTCTATTGTTCCTGCCTACACAGATACCTATAAAGTCTGTTCTGATATACATGACTGTTTTCTGTGGTGAATTTTCCTGAGCATGTTAAAAGAAAAAGAGAAAAAAAAAAAAAAAAAAAAAAAAAAAAAAAAAAGGTGTATTCCAGGCTTATTTTGTTCTTTAAGAGAAATCATTTATTCAAATATCCTTTTAGTTCCACTGGATTCAAGTCTTATATATTTGACATCTTTGGAGCCTAATTAAGTTGCAGTTATGGGCTATTTTAACTTGCCTTAATGTCTCTGATTATAAGGAAYATATTTGTAGAGTAAAGCATACTTCTGATTTAAAGGGTGTAATGGAACAAACAGGTATTATATGGTATTCCTCCTCAAGGTAAACTGGGATGGATAATTTAATTTCCAAGGCGACAAATTATCTTATCATGAGTGAACAGGCAATTTCTTCCCTGCAATAAACTAAGTAGGTACAGACAGCTCTAACCAGATGAAATCATTATSCTTTTTAAAGCAGAAGCATTGAATAAAAGTAATTTTCTCAGCCTTAGTTTCTCAGTAGAAAATAGCTCTAGTAAACACTACACACTGTGGCCTTACACAAGAGCAACACGTTTAACCCTTTCAATGGGAAAAGATAAGCAGGGTTGTATTAAATAGACAATGAGGGGGGAAAAAAGATCTCAGATTTTAAAATGTGTGTGTAAAAAAAAAAATCAAAAATTCAATGAAAATACTTAAAGGTAATGTTTGTGATGTATTTTAAATATTCTTAGCAGTCACAGTAATTTGTATGAATTACTGTTCTRTTGAGAAAGGATAAAACTGATTTTAAAAATATTGCAGTATATCACTAGGTTGGATGTTTATATGTGAACTGTAAAGATGGTATGCAGTCATACATATGCCATTTAACCTGTCTTTTGTTTTTTGCCGTTACTTTTATACTATAATAATAAAATTATTATATAACGCATATCTCCATGTATTGGTATACATAGATTTTTGAGCTGCTTGCTATGCTTGTTCTTTGGAGCAAAATTGGGACTTTCATAAGAAATATGTCAATTTCCTTGGGTTGGAATTAGAAAGAAAATAAAATTTTTCACATATTGAGGAGTGGAGATGTTTCACAGAACTTTAAGCGCCTTTTTTTTTTTTCTTTCTGAGGAAATAACATGTAGCAAGAGGAATTAAACAGATGAGCRTTCTTAGGTTAGAGCCATCAGAAAACTTACATGCTTAAAAATTGTGCGTCTCATCCCTGAATGGAATCTAAAACTCATTAAATGCTTGGTTTCCCTTTGTAATGGCAAGAAGAGTTGGGTGCTTCTGACTGCTTTGGAAATATGTTTTTATCTATGGCAAGATAAAAAGTGCAATGAATATGGGATTTACARTTCCACCTTTGTCTGAGTTTAGGTAACTGAGGGATGTAAGGAAAATTTTTATCCAAGATACTCAACAGGAATCCTCCCTACAAAATAAGCTTGCTATACACTTCATATCTGCTTCAAAAGCACAGAGCAGATCTCATTCCCTTTGGAGGTGCTTTGCCCCCCCCCTTTTTTTTGGTCATTGCTTCCTACTTGGAAAAGCAATTCAGAAAGAGACGACCTGTGGGCTTACTGCCAACATCTGTCTGGGGAAACTCAAAGTTGTTATCCTTTAAGAAAGTGATGTGAGTCTGGAGACCAGTATTTCCCACTTCTTTTCTCCAGCCCTACRAATGTTGTGTTCCTCTTGGCACAGTTGTGTAGCTCTGCCAGGTTATCAACAATGATATATTCCTGGATTTTAGGAAAACCAACAACAAATAAGGATGGTTTATAACAGATTTTAGCTTCTCAGTTATGCAGGGAAAAAAAAAAAAAAAGAAAGAAAGAAAAGAAATTTTCCTCCCCTTCACAGAAATGTTTTCTGAAAGTGTCCTTGGCTCTCTTGACCGTACTGGCTCTTCAGGCATTGAACTCTGTGCTAGATACTGAAATCCATGGTCTTCGTTAGCAGTCAGGCGTAAACATTTAAGAAGCTAGCAAGATTTCTATAATTTCCTGTCACAGTTAGGTGCCTGGATTTGTTGTTTCAGACATGAAACTTGCCTAAGCCCATTTGTGGATTTGGATTTCTTACCCATCCCAAAGGGTAATCTTCCCATCTTCCATGTGGTAAGCTTACTGTTAGTGTGTTCTTTCTCCTTCTCAGTCTCTGTATGTCCCTTTCCAAAAGTAGGTGGAAAATAATAGAAGGAGAGTCATGTTTCTCTCCTTCCTTTACTACTAAGAGAAGGGTACAGTTCCCCTATTTTATGTAAAGTGTTAATTTTGGGCAGTCTAATGTTCTTGGCAAATAGACTTTATTTCATCTACTCATTCTAAAATGTGTCTTTCTWCCTAAAAATATATGCATTATTTTTGATGATATTTGTATAGATTTTCAGAATGCTTGGCTTTTTTGAATGAATTTGGTTGTCTATGTTGTGTTTTTGTTACCTATTTGAGTAAAATTTTGTAAAAAGAAAATAAAATTAGTAGGATTATGGGGCATTTTACTTTCTTAATATGCAGAAAATGACTTGCATTATAGTTGTCTTTGATTCATTAGTTAAGAACAAAGAATAGGTGTGTGTGTTGCTTGATTTACTGTTGTTTCTTAAAAAAAAAAAAAAAAAAAAAAACTTCCATTGCATCTTTTTAATATGTTTTCAAGATGCAAAACCATTCATACAAAAAACAATAATACCAAAACTAGGAATTTGTTCTTCTGTAGCCTCTCTATTCTATTGATAAACCTTCATCACATCATTCCATTTGAAGACCAAAGGCAATGAAGCTTGATTGCCTAGGTGGGGACTGTAAGCATGACATTTCTGATCCTATTCTGAATCTATACTTTCTTCTTGTAAAATTGTCTGAAACGATTGGATGCTGATGACTTTGAGAGAAGCTGTTCAGCTGGGAACTTGTAGAAAAGGAGGTTCCTTAGAACAACTGCAGTAATGAGCATTTACAAAGTGTGTGCCCAACAGAATTCTCTATTAATCTAAAAACTTGTGGTATTTTTATTATTATTCCTGACACAAAGCAAATAAATAATTGCTAAAAATAAAGGCAAAAACATTGAAAGCATCTGAGAAGAGGGGTCCAAGCAAGGAAGATAGTAGATCTGAATACTCAGATTGAAAGGTTTTGAAATACATTAGAGGATTGTGGAAGCATGTAACAGAAGAGAAGCCAAGAATCATCAAAATTACTTCTACGTGGACTTTCTGTAATAGCAAATAATACTAAAGACCTAAATGTAATGAGAAAACATAAATAAGACTATAAGGAGGTAATATTAAATTGATAGATCAATTCTAAATTAGATATTCTGATATTTATATATATATATATATAATTTGAATTATATGTATAAAAATACATAGATACATACATATATATATATATATATAAAAAGCACTGTATCTAACGTAGAAGTGCTCTAACCAATTCAAAATCATAATTTCTCGAGGTTTTAGAAACCTATATAAAGTTTTTTTTTTTTTTTTTTGCTCTTTGGACTTAGTTGTGAGCTGTTATTGACTTCATGTTGCCATCTCTAGAAGGTTTTCTGGATCTATGTGATTAACCTAGTAATGTTTTTCTGAAAGGACTTTGAGAAACTTTTTTTATATAAAGTTAAAGACTTTATATAAAGTCATGTTCTGTAGTGTGCCTCTCCTTGCTTTAACCCAAGCCATTTTCCAGACGAATCTGGTCTTGAGGTTTCCAAGCACAATTTAGCACACTGTACATTTCAAAATTAAAAAAGAGCCTTTTTTCATTATTGTAGCAGAGTTAGGTAAAYATTTCCTCTGAAGGAGGAAAAGGAAAATTGTGTTCAGGATGAAGCAACTTTTACCCTTTGTAGGAAACTTTCTTTTTGAGTCAGGATGTTGGCATATCTTCTGCGCCTTCCTCATCCCTCCCCCTGTTTTTCTGTGATTCAAAAGGAAAAGTCAACTATTTGATACAAAGCAGTTCCCGCATGTGCTCCAAAGACATGGTATTTTAATCTAAAAATCCTTACATTAGGGTCAGGCTTTTACTGTGATAGGTGAGAAAAATATGCTACTGAAGGATTATGAGAAGATAGGAAACACCAACAAAATTGCATTGCCACCTACTATTTCTGGCAAAATGAAGTTCAACAATATCCTTGCTTAGGGCTGTATTACTTTCCCTCCTCAGAACTATATTACTTGTCTAGATGTGTATTAGCTTGGAAGGGCAGATGGTTGCATAGAGCAGAGAGTTCTTTGCAGCCTTCAGTAATTTTTTTTCATTTCACAACTGAAAATATATTTCCGCTGTATGTTTCTGATAGGTTTGTTTGAGAAAGATGACAAATTGTTTCTGGATAGCGATTTACATAAAACTGCACAAAAGCTGCAGTAAAAAGCCAAAATGAGGGTAAGCTGTTTTTTTTCCCCTGTCTTTTTGCCTCTAAGGAAACCATGGCATTGATTGATGCAACATTGTGAACTCGCTGCATAATTCATTTTTATCCTATTACTTTTAAAAAAAATTGCTTATCAGAATCTTCAATACCTTCATGATACAAAAACACATTGATGAATTGGCACTGCCAGTCAAAGAACTGAAGTTTCCACTACAGAAGTCAAATGTCATGTGCTGTGCTTTAACTCTAATATCTTCTTTCTTACTGTAGCTAACCAACAAAAAAAGAAAAAAAAAAAAGGGGGGGGGGAATCTTTTTTTTTCCTGTTAACTGGAATTCCAGTTGCACCTCATTCTAAATGTAGGGCAATTCTTCAGTAATTCTTAGCATTGAGCTGGGGGAGACTATCTGCCAGCAATGCAGGAAAAAGTCATTGTTTGGAGATTGACTTTCTGATGGTTTGGACTGATAGCGACAAAAGCTAGTGTTAGGAATGCTGGTGATTGTTTTCACGTTAGGCCTTTTTTCCTGATCTTTTAAATTTAGCCATATTTTAATCATTTTGGCTGAAAATGAATATGTCGAAAATTACTGAGATCACTTGGTTAAACTAGCAGCAGTTAAGAAATGTCAAAACTAGGATTGCTGTGCGACCGTAATTTTAACTGTCATTCGTAAGACCTCAAGATCCTTCAGTAAATGTGTAGGATAGATGTATGGGTCTGTTTAGTGTAGGAGACCTCTGTCTTTAAAATCCCTACTTTGTTGACTGCAAAACATAAAGATGCACAGAAAATGAAACAAGAATCTAGGAAGACAAAGGAGTGTTCATGGATGTTGAAATGTCTGAGTAAGGAAAGAAAATAGATATTTCTCAAAAATGCAGTTTTAAAGTGATTGAAGTATGTAAGGCCATTTTTTGAATTTTTTTTATGATTGATTATAAGGCAAGGTGTGATTTGAAAATATCCAAATGGCTGGCCAGACATTTCTGAGATGCATTTTGTTTGAGCATATATTTAAAACCATTTAAAGGCTCAAAAAGACTACCTCTGAAAACATTGTTAGCATATTTAGTATGAATTGAATAAAGTTAATTTTTATTTTGGGTGACTGAGGAGAAAAGGCAGGAAAGGATTGACCTGAAAAAAGATTTATTTATTTTTTTTCTTTTAATAAGGAATAGCAACCTTTTCTGTGAATGATGAGCTACAGTTCTGTTGTTTGTTCTGCCTTTAAAAGTATGAAATATTTTGTAGTTACTGTGTTGTCAAGACAGCTGAAGAAATTAGATGCTGTCCTTTCATCTGTCACAAATTCACTGTGAAATGCTAAGGCAGTCACATATATAAAGATTTTCCCTACCTTGAACACCTGATACCAGCATGGAAGGACTGCTGAGCTTTCACGAGTACGGTTGATGTTGATGAGAGAGTAGTGCCTACAACCTGTGGATGTATAATGATAACACACACTAGAGTAACCAATTCTAGTTCTTYCATTTTGGGGCACCCATAATGGATGGATGTTTTTTACCTTAATCTTCTTCCCATCATTTTCATGKTTTTTTTAAGTGATTATTTGTAATTGAAGCTGGTTTCTGATTCTTGGCAGATGRCAACTGATTTAATGAAGATAATCTAGTCAACATCTGTGGTTATTTGATGGGAACATGCTGAACTTGGAATTGATGTTTGAAGTGGGCCTGCTAGCTGGAACATACACCTGATTCCCAGTCCTCCATGGGTCTTGCTGCTCTCCTCTGTACCGTGCCAGGGCCACTGCAGGGGCTCCTGAGCTTCTTGCCCTTGCACAGGCCCTGGACTCGGCTACCTGCTGACCGTCTGCCACAGGACCGATGGCCTTTGGTCCTGTGCTTCAGGTCATAAACAAGGGAAAAATCATCCAGCACCCAGCTGCTGAATCAGTGGGCACYCTGGGCTCTTACCTGGTGCTGGACCTCCTGGTTTCCCCAGCTTCACCTGGGATAGGCAAGGAAGTTTCTTGTCACTGGCTGCCTCTGCCAGCTATTCCAGGTGCTGGGTAAGCCGTGCAACCAGTTGCATCTTTGAAGTGCCAGTGTGAAAACAGGATGCATCATCCTGTTCTTCAGGCAGCTCTGAAAATGAGACAGTATCATTTTGCCATGATGTCCAATACATTGGATGGACAATATTTACGACGTTGTGTTTTCTGTTTCCTTTCTCTAATTGTTTTGCCTTTGTTGAGCGTTTCAAAGTTTGCCTATTATTCTTTGAGATGAAATATGTTTTTCCAGATGTACAAACTTCTTATAGGGTAGAAATTCCAGTTCCCTTACACCATTAATAGAAATTTTTGGAAGAAATACATGCATTAATTTTTATGAAGCAGCTAAATACCWTCAAAATCAAGTCGTAGTTTTTCTATCCTCATATCTGTAATATTGCAAGATTTCACAAAAAAAGAGCTGAATAGAAAGCAAGAAAATGGAAGAGCTTCTCCTTAGTGTGTACCATTCACCTGTGTGCTGAATGAGAGAGTATCCGTAGGAGAATGCAACTGAARACTGACACTGAATCTGCGTACATCTTTAAGCATAAGAGGTATACTTTCAYGTGCAATTTTAATTCTAGTGTTTCCTATCTCACAGATTGATTTAATGTATTTTTCTGTGTAATTATGTTTAAAGTAAACATTTGGTGACATGAGTGTGCGTACGTCGTGGGGGAAGGGACTAGGCTCTATAATACATAGCAACATGCAAAGAAGTCAGATAGTTATATGTCCAAATAATTTAAGGTTAATAGTTATCATTTGTTCAGCGAAGTTTCAATGAGTTTTTAACTAAGGTCACTGATACTCAGTTTGTCAYATGGATATGTTGTGTTCCCACCAAAAGGGTGAATATCATAAGTAGCTCTAACAGTGATTACCAAGACCTTGGGGCTTCGTTTGTCTACTTCACTTGGTATGTTTCCTGTTAACAGCACAACCTGAAACATCATTTTCAGTGAATTTTCTGACATCTTCCATTTTGGTGATCTTTATTAATTTATATTATTCCACTAATGAAGCTTCACCAGGAGCAACTGAAATGTTCTAATTATTTTGTACCAGATYTTGATCATATTCTGAGCCTGGGTAATTACCTCAGATTTACTCCTCTATAATTGAGATCATAGTTTGACCTAATATGTTAATGACTTYAAAATAATATAAAATGATGAAACCATTTAATGAAGGTTTGAAAATGGGGTCACCTACTTGCTAATATACCCAGACAAAAAGGTGTCTGATTTGTTTGATACAGGTAATCTAGGGAATGTCCATGGAAAAAGGCCAGCTCTTGTATCCCAAACTGCTGTCAGAAAGGATGTTTCATAGAGAGATAATATATGAAAGAGAAGAATAAGCAGGTTGTTGTTGGCAATGATGCAATGAAAATTCAACCTGGAATAGCATTTTGGCAGCTGGAATTTATTTCAAGCAGAATAAACCTGCAGGATCCCACTAGCTCATAGTAAATGACAGCAATGGTAAAACGCAGGGAAAATTGCCGTGGGGGGTAAGAGGACATGAAACACATACAGTCTTGACATGTACAGGTAGTGACATAGCCGCTACCCATTCCAGGTATTAAAATGGCAGTCTTTCCAGGTGTCCTTTCTAGTGGGTTATCATAACCACGAGTGACACCAGAGCTATTTGCAGGTGTATTTTGTAACCCGGCTTGTGCAGTGAAGGCTGCCATGGGTTTTAACTCCTCAGCAAGGAGCTACTGCACTGAAAGAGAAAGGTCTTAAAGTAGTAGGCCYCTTTATTCCACTTTTGGGGAAGTGGAATAGGTTTGAATTTTGGTCCCTACAGTCTGAATTGTTTGTTTTCTTCCTGCAGTGACAGGTCAGTATATTAATATACTGAAACTATGGGAAGAAAGAGACACAATTAAAAACATCTTTTTCCCATCTGAATAGCCTAACATTACATATAGAATTACTTTTATTCTTGCTATTCTCCTTTATCTCAGAAATCTTGCATTCAAGAGACAAGATATGGGGAAACAGATTACATTTGCCATACACAACATTTTGGACACTGGAACATGGAAATAGATTGGAATCATCTTGATTTTTAGTTGAACTAGACCATCCATCCACTTGTTCTAACACCTGCTAATCTGAAAATATCTGAATGGATGTCTTTGGGGGAATACACATGTCCATATCTGCTGTCCCGTTGTGTAGAACCCAATACCTAAACTTCTACCACTTTGGGACCTATAAGGAACTTAGTTTCAAGAAAGTGTAATCTAGTTGCATACAAAGAGCTGAAACTGTGAGGTGCATTTTTTAGCTGCTTTAAATCACAGTAGTTTGTCACGTTTTCAGAAAAAAGAACTGTAATAATGAATTTTATATGAAAGAGGCACCTAATGAATTTAGGAGTCTGCATAGCAGAGTATATTTATTAAGGAGAAGCTTTTATGCTACCAATTTGGACTTCAACTCCTACCATCAAGCCCTATTCTAGATGCCAAAGCACTGTTTGAGTTTTACTGTGGCTTGCCAAGAGTCATCTAGGAAGAAAGCTTTTTGCTGAACCAGGAGCTGAATCTGGGGTTTTATGATTTGTGACTTATGCCTTATCCAAAGTTTTATCATTCTATTGCCTTTCTATTTTCACGTGTGCTTTGTGATGCCCATATAGAAAACAGAATTGTCGTGTGTTCTTCCATTTTTTCTTCTATCATTTTCTTTTGTGTTCATRTATTTCAGATTAGATTTAATATGACTTTACAGGCTGGTAGTCCTTCTCAATAAACACAGTCTAGTTTCTCCAGACAATCTCTTGTTTTTTTTCTCAATTTGCCACTCCCTTTTACCCTATGGCTGTGCACATTGTCTTATGGCTGAACATGAATTGTTACTTCAGATAGCTCAAGAAATTAAATCATTTGTTTTCTTTAACAAAAAAATCATTTGTGGTGTGTTTCCAAGAACACTGAAGTATAAATCTCAGTAGCCAGGGAAAAGGCGGGGGGAGGGGAAGGCAGTTGAAAGGTATCAAGTAACTGTTTGAATCCTCTGATTTAATTGACTGCAAATTAGAAAACTGTATTTAAAAACAGGTGCATGTTGGTCAGTCTGTGCAAAAGATTGTTGCTCAATCGCTGGTACTCCACTAGACCCACAGGATTTGTTCACAAGACGTAGTAGTTAGTGTGATCTATTCTCTGAAACAATAGTGCTTGTCCCTTAACCTTAACAGTTTAATGAAGTCAAAAAACAGTCTGAGATAGATCACCCTTATCCTTACCGAGCTGATGAGACTGGGCTGTTTCCTTCATCTTATTCCTCCTCTATTATGCTATGGGACTCTGGAGAAAGCATTGCTTTGTGATTAAACTGTGGGCTTAGGAGTCTGACAATTTGTGTTGTATTCCCAGCTCTGCCACAAACTTGACATAGCAGGATATATGACCTAGCTCACAAAACATTTTTTCTTACAAATATAGGAACATAATGATGTGTGCAATTATATACCTAATTTATGCACATAGACATAACAGTGACTATGCACATAAATGAGATTTGCAGATGCAAGTAGCTAGTTATGCATGTAATAGGCCAACAGAAACACACAGTTGTTGTAATTATACCCACAAACTATATGAATGAATGAACAGACGTGTTATGAAAATCAGAACCTTGGCCATACTGTTCATTTTGACCATCTTTAAGACACCTCAGAAATGTGAATTATGTTCCTCTCTGTTGTGAGGCCTGACTTACTAACATTTGTAGTGAACTTTAAGATTATTAAATGGGAGGCACTAAAGGTTGATAATGTTTTATTTACTCCTGGAGGGTTGATGTATTTAATAGATTCCTTCTTTTGAATGATGTTGAAAATGTATTAATTATCACTYAATTCACAGTTGCAGAACTTGATATGTCAAGACTGGTGAACTTGTATATGTAGGTTTTTTCCCTCAGTCTCAGAGAGAAGCAGAGCATGGAGATAAAATGACACTACTCTTCCAGTGCCTTTAAAAACACTTTGTAAAGACCAGTCCTTCTATAAATGTAGTGAGCAGGATGTAACTATGGAGGACGTTTGTTTGTTTTGTAGGTTTGGTCTGATCCGTCAGGCACTCCATGTACAGCCTACTCCCTGAGATAAAGTAGCAGCAGGGGAGAAAGTGAAGGCAAAAGCAAGAATGTCAGAAAGAACTCTTTGAAGTAGATGTTCAGATGGTTGAAAAATTGAACCTGCTTGAGATTTGTCATTAAGGGAAGAACTGAAACCAGAGCATGCCTAAGAAGGTAGAAAGCAATGTCAAATACTATGTCTAGCTAGTCTCATGTGGGAGATCTGTGCACCTGAAGAGAGCGTTGATTCAGGAGATTTAAACCATATATTTTTTGCGTGCTATGTTTTAAATGAACATGACTTGTGAGACGGTATTTCTGGAATATTATTCCTCCTTTCTGATTTTTTGACTATTACTATGTCCTAATAAACAAATAGTCGTAGAGAATCATTTATGAGTTAGTCATTTCCATCCAGTTCTTCTGTTTTGATAGTTGCAATGTAAAACTAAACGTATTCCTGACAACTCTTCATTCAATAATGTCAAATTGCAAGCAAGTTTAAAGACAATTATCCAGAAGAAAATATGGTAGCTGAAACAAGTATTTGTTTAATATGAGTTTTTAATTATGTATTCACAGTTTTTTTCTGATGAGGGTTATATTTGGGTAGAAATGACTTTCCTATACACCCTGTGTATCTGATTTACTAACTTTTCACTTTGGAGGACCTGGTAACTTTTCAAGGATCTCTTTCTGTGGAAATACGAGACAGAAGAATATTTGCTTATCTTGTCCTGAGAGGTACTGGGATTCATTCAGGTTGCAATAGCCAGACCAAAATTTTCCCAGGTACCATAATACAGATGTTATTGCCTTAATTACTAAGGCCAACAACAATCTATTTTATGGTAAATGATTTAGAAAGTTTCAAAAGATATATGCTCTTCAGCTGGAACTGTGCATGTGGTAATACTGTGCTTTTTTCCTAATTGATTTGATTCAAGGTGAATGAGTATAGACTTGCTACACTTAGAAACACGTATTTGAAGGCAGTAGAAGACATTTTATCTGTGTTTTTTTAAATTCTTCTCTAAGAAAGATTAGCCTAGAAGTCAGCATAGTAACAACTGTATCTTGTCCATTTTTTTTCTTTTGTATCTACAAAATTCTCAGCTCATTTATTAATAGTTTAAAAGTTGACCTTACCAGGTGGATGTTATTGAATATTTAACCATGGTTTTTGCACTAATTAGTTTCTGCAAGAAGTTAGCTAACATATACTGTATTTGCTGTAATACAGGATATTTCAGTTAAATGGAACTTATTGAAAAGATCATGTTACTAGTTTAAACTATGCTAAATCCTATCATAAGAAAGTCTTGGGAGTCTGCTATCTACTTTGATAGCAGTTTTTTCTTAGTTTTCCATTTGAATGAAAGCTTTTATTTATTTATTTAATKTAACTCAGTAACTRTACAGGTGAAATCCTGTTTAATATCACAAACAACACGGGTTCAGCCAATGAAATCGGCAGTGTACTGGGACCAGGGGRGATTTTCATCCTCATCTCAATTTGAATTGAGACACTGAACAAGTGTTCACTGTAAACAATGTAAGAGTGCCAGAAAGTTTTAAAATATAGTAAAAATAAGGCTGAGGAAAATAATAGGAGTGTGGTTCCTCAGTTAATTTTCAGAGAACAGCTTTTTCATTTAACTTTGGAATATTCAGATGGATTTTAAATTGTGTGTAACACTGTCTCCACAATATACATCCTACTCGTTGCTACTAATGGAGTCATTTAAAAGTCTGAGAATCTGAGCTTTATTTCATATTTTTGTAAATTTAGTTTGTTTCGAGGTTTGTGATGCACATTGAAAGTTGGACAGTTACTGAAAATAAATCTATAATCCAGGAAAAGGAAATCTTCAGAAGTTTAGGAGATAAAGGTAAGCTCTGTACTGACTCTTAACTCATCTGAACTCTAGTGAATCTCATTGGTCTGGAAATTTCTATGGAAATCGGAGAAGCTTAAGGAACTGTCCATGTCTGATATTTAAAGCTTTGAAGATGTCCCCTGTCAGTCTTGCCACTGACTTACTGAATAAGTCAGAAGAACTTGTACCTTTTTTCTTTCACAAGCTAATAGAAACTATTGTTATCACCAGGAAAAAAAATCATAAACATGCCCCAAACTGCTGTCCTGCTAGTAGGACTTAAAAGCTCAGGGCATATTTTGTTTTGGGGCTAAAGATCTCAAACTAGTATCTCTGAACAGGACGTTTTCCTTCCCCAAGTCTTGTGCAGGAGTTGTACCTACAGACATGATAATATTTTCACCCCTGAGCTGGAGAAGCCATTGCTTTTTGCTACTCACATTGTTAGAAAGTGCTGTAGCAGCAGAGTCAGAGTACAAATGCCGCAATTAATGGTGAGGATTAAATCCTATTTGATTTTTGAATAAGCTTTCAAAATTTTGAAGATATTTTAAGGCTCTTACAAAGGTACCTTCTTGCAGGCTACAGTAAGATACGCCCCCAGTCCACTTCGGTTAAGGTCTCTCTTAACTTTGCTATTTGTGTTGGTTAGTTTAGGTGGGTGTTTAAGATGCTACAGATAAATCTCCTGTGTAGGCATCTAACAGTCTTTCTGGGGAATGCAAATGATTAACCATGGTCTGTCATTCCTTTCCGGTAGCCAGATGCCTAAAGTATAGGCTTTAAGATATTCATTATCACAATACTTAATACCTTTCCTGTTCTGTCTCTTAGCTGTGACTCATCCTACTTTAAAATGATGTCAGAATTCTTATAAACAGCTATAGATCTTGGAAGCTTCTGCTTCATGAATCATTTTATGATTCTTAGTTAAAAGGCATTTTGGCAGAAAAAAAGATGCCTTGTATGTCAGTTCTTCATTGTCTTCCTAGGTTTCTGTATTTAAAAGCCCTCCGAGACTTATGCCATAATAAGAGTAAAGATCAGGAATGGCAGATTAGAATTATTTGGAGAACCACCTCAGTGCTATATTTATTTATTTAAGTTTCAATTATAGATTAAACTAGAAATTGTAGTGAGAAAAAAGTTTAATGATAAAATGCAACAGGATTGTTTAACATCTTACTATAGATTCAATGTGTATTCATCACTTTGAGTTTTATGCATATGTTTGCATATTCTTAGGCTGTAARAACCAGTGTATGTGTCTCTTGGATAAAACAAACTGATGATAAAGGAAAATAAGGTTTTATTTATTTATTTATTTAARCATTCTCAGTTTGTTTATTGTAATACTTGTTAATGAAGAAAGTATGTAGCCTATTGGTATATAGCCTATATGTATAAGATCTGTTTCTCWCTGAGAACTATTAAAGTTTCTGAGTAATGTGTTATTAGGAGTCAGGAAAAAGTCTGAGGGTGGGCAAGAAATAAACAGCAAGTTCTGAATCATGGAGAAAATTAATGATGGAAGGGAATCTCAGTTTTGTGAATTGCACCTGTATTGCACCAAATAGTAAATAAAGCAAAGCTATGGATCCTAAACCCACTAACTATGCACTATGAAATTCTTAAGGAAGTTCTACAACTTGAGAAAATCTCTAGTACAAATACAAAAGTCTTGTTTACATAGTTTCATGAGGTGATGCAATTAAGGTGAAGTGTACTTAGTATAAAGATTACAAATATGCTTCTGTATGTGTACCTGACACTTTTTAAAGGACTGTAACAAGGAGGCTTAAGTAGGAGACACAACACCTCTTTGTATTGCAATAATAATTGACTTAAGAAGTAGACGATGTTAGCACACARTTGTCTTTGGAAAATCTCTTCAATCCTGTGAAATGTATTTGCTCCTTGATTAATTTTGTAGGTTTTATACACACTCTCACTTGCCTACCAAAACAAGATTTTCTTAATCAGATTATAGTGTATTACTCAAAARCATCAGTTTTTGAAGGAAAAGAAGCATTTCCATGACAGGCTTTCATGATGTCATCCCAGCAGGTAGTGACATTTTGAATGCTTGATGACATTTCTTACTGTAAATAGACAAGAGAAGTCAGTAGGTGCAGCATTGCTTTACCTTCTGTAAAATGTCACTGCACTGAGGAAAGTGAAAGAACTGTATATTTTTTATTGTTTCTGGGAAACAGAAGGAAATTACGCTAGAAGTCTCATAGTATCCTACGTATTTCTTTCATTATTTGCCAGGATTGCGCTAAAGTAATACCAATGAATTTCAACTGCATGCATTGTTAGTTTTTGTAATAAATGACTCTCTTACTTAAATTCATGCCTCTTTAGACTTCTAATGCTCCTGACTTTAGCTCATAGAAAACACATCTTTTATAACCTTACCATCTGTCTTCCAGGAGTCACTTGGGGTGGGAGGTGGGGGGAACTTTTCAGAACACCTAAAACTATTAACTGTTCCTTTCCTTTTCCATTACATTTGCTGTATAATGTCTGAACTGATGCATTGTTAATAATTGGAATGATGCTTTCAATTTTAGCTCCTGTTCTTTTATTATCCTTTGCTTTCCTTGTTCTTACTTGCCTTCACTCATCTTGCACCGAGATATTCAYTGAGACCTCAGAACCATTGTGGTGCTCATCCTTAGCACTTTTTCCTCTTCTGTAGACATCCTGGGACTTCCATGACAACAGATCACAGAGAAGGAAGTACAATTATTCTCTGAGAATAGTTATCCACAAGAGAAAACTTACAAGACCTGCAAAGTCTCCCTTTCCTCTGAAAAGCTGACCCAAARAGATCCCTGAATCCCACTGAAATTTGGGTCTACTGTAAAAACATTGCAATATTTTGTTCCTAAAATACTACTTCTAATCACATCTGTCTTTCCAGTCTGAGCTGCAACCAGCTGGTTTTCATCCATCTCTCCATTTCTGCCAGCTATTGAGAACAGTTGACACCATCTCTGTCTATCTGCTATGAAAAAACAGCACAGAAAAAGATATAATCAGTATGTTAATAATAGTATTGTAGCCCAGGGTCRTTAGATGATCATTCCCAGTAGTTTCCCATCAAAATGGGAAACAGAACAGAACCCRTGGATTATTCTGACCTTGTATGGTCTAGTGTATCTGATTGTTTAAGAAATACCTAACAAATAWTGTCTTTTAAGGCTAGTCTAAAGATTAGCTAATGCAAGAAAAAAGTATCCCGTATTTGCTGTATCAATATCTCTTTGGATCAGCAAAAAATCAGTGCAAGGCCACACTCCAAAAATGCTTTTTCATGGCTACACTAGCACCTTTCTGTCTTACTGTTGCTTTCTCAGGTTCTCCCAAATGTTCCCCTGCATTTCTGAGCAGCTCCAGCTGACCTGCTGCAGAAGTCTTTTGTTTTCTGTTTTCTTTTTACTCCATTTCCACAWTTCTAAAACATTCTAAAACTGTAAATATGGTAGTTTTGCCTCTAGTGGACAAACAGTTTAAGGGCTGCTTCTACAGTATGGAAAAAAACTGCACTAATCTGAGACCCAGAGCCTGTAATGCTACATCTCAGTGCTGTAGCTTAGCTAGAGGCATAGCTGAGCTCTAAGAAGCTATAATGTTTTGAGCTATTTCATCAAGATGATGCCATTGAACACCAGCTGGACAGATCAGGAATTTGATGCTTCTTTGGATATCTGTGCATTTCTTGTCTCTTCTGGACAGGCTCCATGTCATAATAGTTAATACTTTGATTTCACCACTTTCTTCTAAATTCAGAGCTCTTGACTACAACTAATCTTTAGTACAATTAGGAGCTGCCATAGCCCTTCCTTCTGGTATGCTTCCCTACTCCACCAGGCAGCAACTACCTAATCTCTGTGCCACTGATTTGTCTTTTACCAATAGGTTACCTGTGAAGGTTTATCATTTGTTCTTGACAGACCAGCACAAAGTTCTCTTTGCTTTCTGATCCTGGTGTTGAGTGTGATGAATTCAATAGGCCAGTTGCTACGTTGATCTTCCTCACTTGCAACCAACTCCAACAGATACCTTTTTGTCTACCCAGAGACTAGATCCCCACCAATTTTTCTTCTCTTTTCTTGATCACTTTGTGAAACTCCAGTACCAGCCCAACTGCCTAAATAAAGCTTACAAGTGTAAGAAACACACTGCTGGAAATGTTTGTGTTGGGGAGAGCAGTGTGCTGAAGCACAGCCATCTGGTCTTGATGAGTAGTCARAAGTTCGAGTCTCTTTTCTGGTAACTTCTTATGGACAGTAGAAAAGTTTTTGAGATTTCTCAACCAGGAATTGTTCAACACCACTTACAGAAGAYACAGGATAGTCTGTGGACTATCATATTGCACGACTTGGAAGACTCTTACTATGATTAGTACAATTTATCCTCCTCATGTTAGAATGACTATGCCATCAATATTTAAAAGGGCACAAATCATCTTCCAAAGACGTGGTTCTGTGAGTAAATTTTGCACCCACTCACTTTGAGTGGGTTGCAAATATATTCACACGTTCCTCATCACAGYAGAGCAGCAGCATATATTGCTTTTAAAAGAAGCTGGAATGAAAGGAACAGCGCCAAAAAAAAGGCAGATTACTCTCTCAAACTCCCCACTGGAGCATTCTAACACTAACTGACAGTTTCCCATGATCCAGGTAATTTATTCATGAAACTTATGGAGGTTAATCAAAAGTTCATATAATTGTAATAAACAGAATACATAATGGACTAATCATGCAATTCAAGGCATTTTGTAATTTATTTGAAATATCAGATAAAAATAACTAAGAGGTGTGCCAGGAAGCCAGCAAATAATTTGGAAACTGATGAGCATGGCATACCTGCTGAACTATGAATAGATAACGTAATGTCTAAAAGTATATAGATAAATATAATAATGTAGCAAGTATTCCACATGCTTATACTTTTTGAAGGCTTTAAATTTGATTCTAAAACTTACATTGCCACCTTTTGTACAATCCCTTTTCAGTTTAGTCCTTAAAAAGCATAGCTGCTTGGAGTCCTCTGCTTGGAACTACGCAGGGGATTGACTTGCCCCTTCTAATGTTTAAGCAAACATAAATCAGGTGGCATTCACAGACAAGGTAGCAGTTTATTCTTGCTCTAAATATTAACTTCTGAAGATGACTGGATTTTTATTTTATATTATTAAAAAAGTGTTCTGGCCTTAACTCTTCTTGGGGAGAAAATTAGTATAGATGTAAATGTCCACTTATTATGACTTTATTACACATGCACATGAAGATCTAGGATTGCATACACCTAGCTACATATGCCCAGAATAGCTGAATGTGAATGTAAATCAGGCACACTGGTGTAGCACAGATGTGAATGCAGAATAAACATTCATTAGTATTTGTTTGTTTGTTTTTTTTTCTTTTTTCCTCAGAAGGATTTGTTAGATATTAGTAAGAGTAAAATCTATGCTATAGAATAGTGGTGAGCAGACAAAATCAAATTTCCTGAAAAATCTTGATTTTCTCAGGATACAAAGTTGAACAGCCTAGTAAGGAGATCATACAAAAAGAAATATTAAACATTTAGCATGAAGGCATTTTTCAGACCTTAGTTGGAAGACTTTCAACTCAACAGTTGCTTTAATCAGATAAGTCAATTATATTCAGGGGATTCACTTCAAAAGCACAAGAAAATTTCATGTTATGTCTTATAAGTGATGAATAACTTAGACTGTGTTCCTTTCTTAAACCAATACAGAAAAGATAAAAAGATTAGCACTTCCTGTATCACCTTCATTTTTCAGGATTGCCTTGAAAGCAGAAAGTAAAGGATGGTAGATTTTTAAACTAAATAGGCTTTTGTGCAAAAAGTAGTTGATGGCTATGTTTTGACTGTGTGATACTAGCAGAAATAATGAGTAGAGACCTTGTTTCAGTGTTCTGCTTCCCAGCATCTAGCAGAAAAGTAGGTGAGCTGAATCCTAGCAGGTAAATTCATTTTTTGGAAGCAGCAGTCAGGCTTTTTGAAGCAAAAGGGTAAACTTCTCTCTCAGACAGCCTTTTTTTTTCTTTCTCTCTTTTTTTTTTTTCTTTCTAATAGGCACTTTTACTTTCAGGCAATCAAATGTTTTTCCACTCTGTACACAAGCTCCTTCCTTTCAGGCAGGTAGACTTTTTCTTCCCTTCTCATTTCCCCCCTGGTAAGCAAATATAACCTAAAAGAAAAAGACAGATTAAAGCTGTTTGCCCATAAAATTCTGCCTTCTTCTTATACTAGGAATTTGTCTTGTGACCTACTTCCTTAACACTGTTTGCTATTGAACAAGGACAAAACCCAAATGTCATTTCATGACATAATCCACTGTCAAAATTGGCACTACCCAGCAGGCCTGCTGGTGGTCCCTTACAGATAACAACTGTGGAGTGGGCATAGAAAATGAATTTTTTGCAGAGAATATGGTAAGTCACAGTTGAAGAGGATTGGGAAAGAAGGGTGAGAGAACTTGTGCTGTCTCTGTCATGTCTCATATATTCTTGAGACTTTAGGTTCCAGTACATGTCAATGACTTGTCAAGCTGGCATTCTTCAAAAACATTCAGTTAATTGGTGTCACATAAACATGTTATGTCTTTTTTTTTTTTTTTTTAATACCAGGCGTAGTTTTATTACTTACCTACTTTTCCATTAATAGTATAAATAAACATGAGTACTTCTGTTTCGTAAGATGATGACTGCCCGTGCAGGTAAGTATCTGAGTAGAAATCAACACCTTGAAATCTTAGTATTTTTTTTTAAAAAACAAAAATCATAATACTTAATGATCGTAAGCCTGGAATTATCAAACTATCATTCCCTTTGTTGATTAATGTCCATTCTGTGACTAAGGCAACAGTTTAAAGGATTATTCTTTATAGAGTTCTAAACACATGCAACAGAATACACTCATCTGTTTATAAAATACGTTGTGCAAAAACTAAAAAGAAATTTTGAAGAAATATGCCAAGTGAAAGTGCTTTATGACACGCCTCACAAGCTTGTATTATAAACCTTTGCTCTAAACCGTAACATGATAGTACAGTAAGCTTTCTTTGTGTTTAGAGACACTGAAAAAAAGCTAGGATCATCATTTCCATTGCCATTTAGATTCTTCCAGATCTTGTGATTTAAATACTATACAAAGGTCTTGAAATATCTTAATATTCATAAGCTGACGTCCATTGCAGGAGTTTAAAAGTTAAATGCAAATGCTTAATTTCAATTTTGAAATTTATATAACTTGGGGTGAAATTCTGTAGTCATTATGATTTTGTATTTTAATGGGACAAAGAAAATTTTGAACTCATCAGCTTTGTTTTCTAGGCATTTGACATAGTCTTTAGGCTGTTTTATTAACATTTTGTTCCTGAAAGCTCCCTTTTCTACAGCTAATGTAAATGCTTCCAATTTCATGGGCACAACCAGCTGAACACAGATATTCCCTTGATAGGAGATACATGCCCTATCTCATCTGCAGACGTTGATAGATGTCACTTAGCATCATGTCTCCTTTTTCACATTCACACAAAAAGAGCACAAAATTAATTTGTTGTTTGGCTTTCTTGACTGGTGTCTTCTTCGCAGCTATGTATCTCATCTTTTTAATATTGCAGCATGCCTGATTTAACATGCAAGGTGTCTGTAGGATACATCCCTTTACTGAGCAGACAGGAGAGATGCCAGGACCAATGGACACAATTAGGTTTGTGCAGAATGTCATGATTAAAATCACAGCTGTGTTACAGAGGACAGCAAGACAACTGTGCAAAAGCCCTGGGTGACTTACTGGTTGTCAGCAATACAGCAGAATATTTTCACTGTACCTTTGAGCGCATGTATGATGTAGTACATTTCCTGAAGAATATCATGCATATTTAATTGAGCTGCTTGTCCAGTGAGTCTGACACACCATACCAGCTTTTGTTCAGTGCCCTGACACAATTCTTGGACATTATTTATGTGTTTTTTGCTTTACGCTTAATTCTTGTACAATAACTACTTATTGCTTATAGTCATTTACTGCAGTATTTGCGATGGCTGCAACAGGTGAAAATAAACAGCTTTATAGCTTTTGCAGAAGTTGGATAATGTCTCATGTGGGCCTAGTGTCTGGAGATAATTACACCTTTTAGTAGATTTACACTGCCCATTTTATTTCCCATCACCTGGGGAATAATTATATAATACCTACCTGCCTTTTAATGCTGCTTTATCAACTATTCTTTTTATTYATGTACAGTGGAACAGTTGGGACCAGTAACTTTCATTTCCTCCATTTATCAAAATATTTAACTAGCATACTCCAAGGTGAGTCATCATTAAATAATGGTTCAGGGCACTACTGAGGTTAAGCCTAAATCATTATAGTTGTTTCTCTTGCTCCAAACCCCCCAAATCTCCCTCCTGGCAGTGCAAAAACCTTGACAGCTGTGGGCTTAGGTCACACCATTTAGTATCAAGGAACTGTCAGATCTTGTTTTCTTTTTGCTATTCTGCTCATTAGTTAAAGCAGATTCTTTGCTGCAGCAGGTCTGTGTACTGCATCCTAACCCAGTACATCCTTGGGAGTGTGATCCCAGGATGATCCACCATACAGGGTGAAAATATCAGTGCTCTGTCACAATAAGCCAGCTGTAACATCTTCCTGTGTTCACCTTACACAGCGTGGCAGTTTTGAAAGTTGCAATGTTAAAGAAGCCTTCAATTTCTCTATTTCAGCATTTTATTTATTTATTTACTTTGAGATAATGGACCTTGAGGAATTAGGATCCTTCTGCAGTCCAGATACACGTGTAGCAGYGCTTTCAGTTGATGGCCAGTCCTCAACCATACGTGTTGCTTGTGGATGACTTAAGCCAGAATAATCATCTATAATTAAGAGGTAAATTGAGAGAATTTCAGCTTAAGGAAAAGCATTTCCCTGTCTCCTTCAAATTATACAACTTAGTTGCCAAATACAAAAAAAATTGCATTAAGTCGTGGAATCATGTAATTTCTATACAGACAGAAGTGTGCACTAGTTATATTTTTATTTATTTTGTATATGAGACTGAATAGATTTTGGGGTGTAGGTATGTATCTATATGTTGCATATAGAAATATTGCTAAAAGAGCAATAATACAAAGTCAAACAGATTTATTACTAAATATAATTACAAGGACTAAGATCTACTATTCAAAGTAAATGCACAGTTAGCCCCCTGATGCATATGAATTATGAGGGTATAGTTACAGCATGCTGTTCTTCCTCTTCACCCTTGATTGATCTAGGGCACTGAGTAGATTATAGAATAATGAATATGCAGCTATTCAATAGTCTGTTTCTTTATTGTTCCTCCCAAACCTGCTGTTCTGCTTATTGTCTAACTCTCTCAGGGAAGGCCACATAAATTTGTCCTAAGAGTTTTTAATATTTGTAAGCACCTCGTCCTAGTGGGATGCCTTGTTACTTCACGCTCACCCATGATGTACTTTGTCCAGCTTTCRTTCACCTTTTCCACCCTGGGCAGTTCTTCAAGGTGCCATGGTGGAGCTTCGGCAGTGCTTTGTGGGCGTTACTTGGGAGGGCTTCAGCGTGCTTGCCCACAGCTGGCCCTCGTCAGAAGAGCGTCTATGTCAGTTTTCCTTTTGCCCCTCTTACAACAGTTTAGCATCAGAATACACCAAAAAGTAGTTGTTATTGTCCTTGTAGCTCTTCCCATAAGAAAAGGTGTTACCTTTTTATGGATGAGGAACTGATGCTAGTGATTTTAATGGTGCTCATTACAGGGTTGCAAGTTGAAAAAAAAATATATTTTCCACAGTATTATTTTGGTACGTTCTACTAAGTTTCAGAATACTTGGAGCTGCTAATCAGACCTCAAGGTCAGCCTCCAGAATCTGATGGACACCCAAGTGGTGATCATTATGGAAAAGATGATTCAATAAAATTGGAATTCAAGGGGAAATGTAGGATTCTGCCTGCAGAGAACCACAGTTTCCTCTTTTTGCAGTAACCTTTTTTTATTAAACACATTAGGGATACATATGCATGGTGGGTTCAACTAATTAGTTCATCTTAGTTTGTGCCTTCTGCACTGACCACCCAAATGTTGAAGAAAATAATGGCTGAAGCTCTCACTGTGTAAAAGCATTTCCCAAATATGAGGAGCTATCCACTGTGAATGCAGTTTTACAGTCTGTGCCTTTATATCTTTCTCCATTGTTCAGATGCAAGATTCAGTTTACAGTGTATTACAGTAATCCTGAGCTAGTAGATAAAGAAGCAAAGTGCWATAATTCTATCTTGGACAACTTCTGCCTTCTGTTGAGCGGAATAGATGTTCAGTGCAGGAAAATCTTGATCTATGATTCCTGTCTTAGTGTGAAGCAGGTAAAAGCCACTTATGTTGTATTTTTTTAAATACTAGTGAATACTTTCAAATACTTTTAAATACTAATGAATACTTTCATTTTTAAAGTCACTGAAGTTCTGATAATTCTGATAATAGTCACTTAGTTCATTACATACAGGACATGGTTAATAAAGAAAATGATGTTTGAAATGTATACTCTGCAGAAATTTTTAGAAAAGTAACAGATCAATCTCCCAAATTCAAAAATATATATTCCTATAAATAATACTTTGATATTATTTTAAAAATAATTCCTTTCCAATGACTTACAATAGCAAACTCCTACAATAATTGATTTTCCATTCTAATAATAGCAAACTCACATGGTTATTAAGTTCTTCTCTTTCATTAATATGAGAAATAAATACCATTCTTGTTTCAACTTTGAAATATCAAAGGTGAGATTCATCTAAGCAAGTCTAAGGCAGCTGCAGAAGTCCTTTTGTAGCTGACAGCAAAACCTAGGCAGTTTCAGAACATGATTCATCTCGTCCTGAGGAAAGTGCCTAAAGTAGGTCAGATGAATCACCCTGGTGAAGTGACTACAGCCCTCCCTTCACTGCACAAATGACGAGCTCAGCTATGGTGTAGACATCTATTCTGGTGTCACCAAAAATAAGTAAGATGCATATGGACCCTAAGAGTAAGATTTGTGTGTGTATTGGGGGAAGGGTTGTCTTTTTTTCCTTTTCTTCACCCTTTTAATTGCTATTCACTGCATCTAAGTGATATACAACTGGGGAAGAGGGATCACAGAAAGATGCTTTAGGATATCAAAGTAGCCKCAAATATCCTTTGTTTGTACCAGCACTACATGGTATTACTACGTTAAATAGCTTTGATCACAGCATGATATATATGAGGGAATAATAAGATCCAAGTCTGTGTATATTTGGGGGAAAAAAAAGAGGGAGACACAAAGGGAGAAAAGAAAAGCTTTGTGGTTAGGGCTTATTTTTAAAATATTTAAGGAGTCTTTTCTAATTCATAGATGCAGGTTGGCTATGTGGCCCTGGAAAATTCAYGTTACAAATGTGAAAATTCACATTATGATACAAATTCACAAATGATCAAAGGTCTACCCTAAAAAGTAGGCTAACAAATTTAAAGCTGTTACCAATCCATTCAGTATTCCTTCAGTAACCATACTTGATACGTAATGTAGTGCCATCACTAGGAAATCCATTATACCTACTTTGTTCCCCTCTTCTCCTGCTCTTCTGCCAGTAAACAGGTCTGGGAGAAGTTCTGTCCTCTCAGACCAGTCAGTATTATTAATATTTACTTTCAAATAGAAATCAAATAATAATATCAACTTGATTAAATTGAATTTTTGACATAAACCTGAAAGGGTATTTTCTTACCAGTCGCTAATCCTACTTAACACAATGCTTTGTAAATATGTAATTTTTTTCATACGTATCTGAACCTTACATTTCAGGAACWTAATTACTAAACTGCATGTTGTAAAAGAAATGCAAGTGGGGTTAAAATTATCCTCTAGTACTACAGTCATGGTTACTGAGTATTTTAGGCTAACCTATTTTGAGAAATTATTGAAAAAAGAAGCACAGTAACTTTGCAAACTTACTTTGGTAATAACACCAAAGAGCAACAGTCTTCAGACTAAAATATTGCAGATTCCCTCAAAAAAAACTTTTTTAGTATTACAAAGAATGTTGTTATAGAAAAGAGTAAAATAAAATTRTAAACTAGATGGAGGCTATTCCAGTCAACAAATAGTGATCACAGGCAGTAAATCTCTATATAGAGGATTTTTAAGGATACTGGATACTAAACTGAGCTGGAAACTAAATATTGTCATTTCTAAGGGAAAACCCATTTACAGAAAACAGTAGAGATTAACATATGCTGCAAAGGAATTTGGCACCATAATGTATACTGAGTCACCCTTTGAGTTTGAAATTAAAATATGGGTATAAGATCCGTAAGAATCCTTTTTTTTTTCTTTTCTCTCCTAGAATTCCTTCTTAAAACAATTGAGGGTGATTTTCTTTTCCTGATTATTGGCTCTCTAGAGCACTTTTCAGTCAAATCACCATGTACTTTCAGCAATAAATTACATATACTGCTTATGGTACCTTTCCAGCAACAACTTTATAATAAAAAGGACCCTAACATTTCTTTACACTTTAAAGTGTTCCTTTAACAGTCCTTTTGCTGAGATGCCACCCTTCATAAATGGTAACAGAAAGGATAGTCAAATCTATGAAAGCTTTTCAACTAAGGTTGTCATGCCTTCTCCTCATGGCTAAGCTAGCTGCAGGATGCTTCTGGTGAAGGTACCATCTCTCAGGAAGAGCAGTGCAGTGCTTTGTGCACCACTTGAAACATGCAGGGTCATTATTTGAAGATTATATAATTTTATGAAGGGACTATCATGAACACCATAATAACTTTTAATTAAATGAAAGATTAATTTGCATCTCTTTTTGCCAGGTTACATTTACCTTCAAAATTTTGTTTGTGGGCAAAGAGGAAGCGCATCCTATAGATAAATACAGACAAGCATTTATTTTTCATATAATTGAAATATTAAGACTCTATTAGTCTTATTATTTCAGGAAAAGACAGAATAATAGTACAATTAAAACTGTTACACACGTGTTTCTTGGTTTCTGTCCCTTTTCCAGGTGTTATGCTCAGCATATTCACCTGCTCCTTTGGGTCCCGAGGTTGGCTGTCTCTCCCTGGTGTTAGTGGCTTTAGGGTGAGCTATCAGCATCTGGACCACTTCGCTGGGACCAAAAAGACCGGTTTTGTCTAGTTCCAGGTCTGCATTTTTTGAATTGAAAGATTTTTAGCTGTGGAGTCTCTGGTTCCCGTGCTCGCTCTCTCATCTCCTCCCTGGCCTGTACACCTCCTCACCGCGCTCTGCATCTTCACTCCTCACAGCCTCTGCTGTCACACCAGGCTGATATTTCTCTCCACTAGGCCATTGCGCCAGAGCAGTAAATATCTTGCGCTATGTAGAGCAACCATTTGTCACTGCTCGCTGTGTAAAGCTGTGGCTGTAGCACAAGAAGATAAACAAAATTAAAATAAATTAACCATAGACAACTGGTCAATTAGAAAAATTGCTCTTAGAGCTAAACCGAGTGAAACAATGCTGCGAACAGGTCAGGAAAAGTTCAGACAGAGCAAGTCCGATAAGCTGCGGTCCTGAGGCCTTGTAAACTGAGTACAAAGCTTTGGCCTGCTACTAGCAATGGCAATATGGTATTACAGGGCTGCCTGGCTACACCAGCATGATGCTTTATTTACTGTTGTTCAAACGTTTTTTGTTTAAAATGTCATTGATTAATGTTACCACAGAGTAGTATCTGAGATGCTGTAAAATATATGTGCCACAGAAAATAATTATCATGTCTTAATGTTTTGATCGTTTAATTTTATCAAAACAGACTTGATCAAAGCGGCCTCTCTAGTTTGGGGGTGGTTTTATGATTCAATAAAGAATCTGGGTAAGTGTGCCTCAGCTATTCTTACACGCATAAAGAACATATATTAAAGYGAAGTAGGTTGTAAATTTGGGTTTACAGTTAAGCAGCCAAATAAAAGTAGGATGATCTTCAGAGTCTGAATCCAGGCTTTTCCTGTGACATCCTGTCTCAATATCTGAGGTGACTCTGAAATTCTTTTGCATCGTGACTGATAATTGTATTCCCAGCTGTGGGTTCTGACTTAACCACTTCCTGATAGTATTCCAGTTCAGCGCTCACGAAAATCTGAAAGTAATTGCTTTCGAAATTACTCTTCTGAAATTATTAACACACTTTTGGACTATTCTAAAATGTTAATCCTCTTTTTTTTCCAAGAAGAAAAATTAAATCATGATGAACTGCACAGTGGCTTTAGGTCTGTAAGTAAACAGCTACTAAAAACCAGTTAATGACCATGAATTTCCATTCGATACTTTCACCGGGATATAAGATCAAAGACTGGGAGGGCCTGTGTAGATACATTGGGATATGAAACCCCTTAAGCCTCACAAATGCAAGGCAGCTGATATTTCAACCTACTTTCCTGCAGTAAGGTGACATACATTGTGTGAAATTATTTGCATTTTACTTCTATCTGGAAGTACTTGAGTCTGCTTATGTTCTTAAATGTGGATTTTTTAGTCTGCTTGCTGTAGCTGGACAAGCATTGTCCTGTATCTTCAATAGGTTGTCTTAAAAATGGTGGCAACCTTATCTGTGCATAAAGAGGAGATTATGACCCRACTGTCTTGTACCCGTAGAAACTGTCTGTCTCGCCCTTTCTGTGTCAAGAGACTTTTGGCAGGAACATAATATTCCCTTCAAAATCAGTTTGTTCCTTTGCCTTTTTTTCCCCCGCCATATATTGCATTTATCTGATTCTCCTTCTTCCAAACAGTCTTCAGCCCTGCAGACTGATTAGATCCTAATTCTTTTGGCATGCTGTCAACTTGTCCTAGTCAGAATAACTATTAGGCCTTTGCTTTTGCTACTCCTCTGCAATTTTGTTTCCCTTTCTGTGCTTCATGTCTTTTCTTTGTGATTTCCACCTATTTTGCCTGAAGCTGTCTTCTGACAATATGTTACCACCTCTCTCTGTGGATTTGTTCTTTGCCTGCCCAAGTAATTTATTTATTTATGTGTTAACTTCATCGCCATTATCCAGGCTGTTTGACTTTGTATGTACAGTTTTTCATATGTCTCAAATCCCTAATATGTTATTAACAATTTGAAACAGGAGGGCTTTTGTACATTTTAATGCAATGACTTAATCATGCTGACTGTTTATTTTTAAATGTCTGAAATTCCTTGTGCACACACACTGAGATAACACCTTATATGTGCCTGTAACAGCTGCAGAAATGAACATAAAGTTTAGTAAGAAATATTTTTTCCCCGTGGCAACTAAATGACATATTTAGATTACATGCCAAAATAAATAAAAATCAGTCATTAGATTATTATATTCTATTCCTGTATTTTCATTGCATGTATTGAGGAGAAAAACAAAACAGAAAAAAAAAAACAACATAAGAAATTCTTTCTAATTTAAACAACCCTTCAAAGACTGGTACTAGAATGTGACAGAAATTTCATCCCATAGCTTGTCCTGAAACTCAAAAAATAAATAGAGAATCACATTCAACTCAGGATAGAGTTTCTGTTCCTTTTCATTAGCTCTTCTATAAAAAGAAAGTATGATGAAGGCAGGCTGCTGTAGAAATTCAATAGCAGAAAGATCAAAACAACCCTATTCTTTTTCTCCCCATGGCCCCTGGAGAATTTTGAAGTGCTAACGTGTTAGAATTACTCACTTTAACATGTGTAAAATGTTGATGACATGCTAATTATGTTTTCCTAGAAAACTGGTGGACACTGAATTGGTCAGTCTTCTTGTTACCATAAATTGTAGTCACTAAAGTTACTAGTTATAATTTTTCTTTTGAGTCAAAYTTCAAATATGTTACCTTTCTGCTAAAAGCATCTAAGTAGCCRCATGTGGAACCTCAAGGTCTAACAATATGAGTGAGTTTTGTGTGGGCTTCTTCCAGCTGATCTAYAAAGTAGTTCCTCTGGGCAAGGTATGCTATTTCCAGTCTTGGCAGAAAAATGAACAGAAAGTAATTTTGTCGTACTGCATTTTGTTTTCTGTCTGGGAATAGGTCTAGAAAGACATRGAGGCTTGAATCTAGGACAAATGCTGGCCTGTAGTTGGAGATCCTATGAGATAAAAATTCTCAGGTGACTATCCAGAGTGGGCAAGAAATGTTTCCCATGTTTTTGTGGAAATAATTTTTTTTGAATACTATGTGAATATTTTTCTACTGTATTAGTTTACTAATCAGATTTTGAAAGATTACATTCATGGATGAGGTATAAAAGAAAGGAGGTAACTTTTGTCTTTTTTTCATCTTCTATTAATGAGAAGGATCTCTGTAGCTCTCTGAATAGCAGTAGTAGTGGCTCAGTGCCCAGTCTTTCATCTTTGACTCTCCAGACAGTCTTGACCATTTCTCTTGAATGTAGACTTCACTAAAATCAGCTATATCTTTGTCACCTCCAGGCTGGGCGCTAATGTACTTTTCTSCAGAGCTTATTGCATGGTGAACATTAAATTAGAACTCCATAAACTTAATTTGCTTCCAGTGCTTCATTTGCTTCCAAGTGTAATTCTTGATATTGATTTTAACTTGTATTTAACTTTTATGGTGGCAGTCATGCGTACTTAAGAGGCTACTACTACTTCTCTGCTGTGAAACCTGACTTGAGTCTTAGATTTCAGCAATAGGAAACAGCAATGCTACTCTTCTCTGGAAGACATGTAAAGTGTTAACTTCATAAAAGGCATGCTTTGCAAAGCCTCTCTTCTGACATTTATACGCTGGGATTAGGGAATGTGTGTAGAAAAACAGCCATTASTGATCTGATCTAACATTTATTTATTTAATCTTTCTTTATTCAAACTTGTTTTAATCTTGAAAAGCGTCTTTTAATATATTTTCTCATTAATGTATCTGTATTTGCAATATCCTGGAGACATCAGGCCAAATCCAGCAGTTTTCTGTTTATTTACAGTTATTATCCTTTCTGGTGATAATGTTAGGAGAACAATTGTTATGAGGTCTACAAGCAGTCTGTAACGACTGTCACCCATGAACCTTAGCTTTTCTAGAAAATTTTGGAAATTTCTTCATGTTGCAAATGCTTACACTTTGATTTTCCTTTTTTTAGAATTGGATATATACAGATCCTGCTCTAGACTAGTTTGCTTTTGGTAAGACTTGTTGAAGTTTGCTTGTATCTACTTGACTACAGCCAAGGACTTTTTGTGTAACCATCATTTTTTCAAACTAAAATTTAATTTTCTGTTTTTAGTRTGCAGATCATTATGTGACCTTTAGCTGCCATCTGGCATTGAGTTTCAGCTCCAGTAGAAGACTACAGTGCATAGTGGAAGTGGATTCCACTTGATTTTCTGGGCCACAAGAAAGGACCAAATAATCCTTGAATCAGGTAGGAGGGGTGAGTGGGGCAAATATGTAATAACCTCATATAGAATAAAAACAATTATTCTTCATTCAGCCATATGGACATGCTATCAGTCAAGAATTTCTAGTTTTTATTTTGAACTTCCCTAGGATTTTCTGAAATGTATGACTGTCATGACAGACTGTCAGACTCTCCAGTAGATGAATTTTAGATGAGATATGTGCTTAAGATGAAGTACCTGCAAAGTAGTAAATAAGTTCTGCTTTTTGTCAGTAATTTTTAATGTTCATAATATTAGACCTATTTTTATATAACATAGTTTGGTCCAGAATGACATAAGGCATAAGAAAACCTAAGGCTAGAAAGAGGCTGAAGTACAGTAATGATTTACAATGTAAAGATTAATAAAGAAATCACTAGTGAACTTTTCTGGACAGAACTATCTCCACTAGAGAGAGTATATATTGAATATATGTAATAAATATGGAAGTTTTGACAGATACCCAGTTTAGAGAATGACTAAAACATTAAAATTAATATATCTTTTGTACAATGTTTTGAAAGTATTGTGGTCATAAGTTATCAACAGAGTGATTCCATGATTCCTTGGAAATACTAAGTATTTTGGAATTAAATAATATATTACTATTTTAGAAAACAATGTTTCTCTGTGATGCTAGAAATGAACCCAGACATGGCAAGGCAAGAAGTAGGCACAGTGTTGCAGTACTCACTGCCTGCCAAGTGGGCACACTGTAGAATTGGCTTTTGAGGAGCTGTAAGGTCTTGGCCCTGGGYAGCCCCAACAGCCTTCCAACCAGCCATGTCTCAAGCTAACATGAAAAATGAGGGAGGYATGCAGAATTGCAGGAAACTGCCCTACCTGTTCTTCTATTTGTCTGTCTATTATTATTGGTGGTAGTTACATATTCCTTTGTCATTATTTTTGGCATTTTAAATGAAAAGCTTTTTTTTATCTTAGAAAGTTTTCACACAGCGTGTGCTACTGTAGTAGAAGTTCATTTCTGGAAGACAGAAGGATTTCCATCTGAATGATAACTCCACCTTTCTGAAAACTCGTAAGTTCTGCAAAGTGTCCCCATCCATTGCAGTGGCTGTTCTTAATTTGTGTCACCTGACAAGAGTTTTTTAGCATATGGAAGCAGGAAATGTGATGATATAGAAATGAAGAGCATACTCAACACTTAATAACATTGAGACAACCAATACTCTGTCAGAATAAATATTCAACTCTTACAAAAAGTCTCAAGCCATTACAGAAAAAGCARTAGAAAAAAAAATATAATTAAAACACTCTAATAGCTTCTTTTTTGACAATGTTTGCAGTTTTCTGTGACTTTGACTTTTTCTTTCTTTTATTCTCTTCTCACAATTACTTTTTCATTATGGTAAGCCTTAAATACTGATAAGGATTTGAAATTTGCTAATATAGCGAATGAATAGAGTAATAGTAAAAAATAAGTAATAGGAAGTTACAAAAATACAAAAAACAAGTAACATTGCTTTATATAATGATGTGGTGGTGTTTTCCAGTTTGTATCACCTTTTTGTTTTCCTTAAAATGTTCTTGTGACCACTCCTTTCCAAATGGTTGGACAGGTTTTCAATTGCTGCTAGTCAACATAATTTGGTGATTTTACTGCCCCAAGATCTATTTTTAGAAAATAAACATTATGCATTGATTAGGAAACAAACTGCTGACTGTACTGAAATAGTAATATCTGTGTTGTCGCTTAGTCAGCAGACATGGGCTTCTAAATTTAGGATTTTTCTAGAAACAGGTATACTGAGATTTTCATACAGATGATAAAACCAAGCAAATCAGTTCTGCAGAACAAGACTCCTCGAGCACACTGAAGTAACTTCTTTGAATTTACTTATCTTTGACTAATCAGAAGATAGTTGGAATATTGCAAACTATTACATTGAGGGAAATGGTTTATAGATCAGGATAACCCATTAGAATTYGACCAAAAATCATGATTACGCCATTTTATGGAAATCACTTGCCAGAATAGCAGCTGAAGTAGGGCATTCCAGCTCATTGTAACTCTAACTGTTAAGTGCTTGAGCAGCTCCTGGACGAAAGCAGGCTGCAAGTAATAATTTCATTCAATTGGTGGATTTCTCCTGCTGTCTACTAGCAATTTASCTAGTGATGACTGTTGATACAAGAGCCTCATGCCAAGGGGAGCTTATTACACAAGCACAAAAATAAGAATAAAGGAAATAGAAAAATGACCAGGTTTTGATAAAAACAGATAATAAACCTCTCCATGTAATTGAAAGTATATCTTAACAATGACTGTTAATGAAATAGCTTTAAAATTGTTGTAGTTAAACTGTATCGAGCAGGAGTGAGAGTGTCTCGGTAGGTGCGCTGGACTGAGGAGACGCTGTCATATTGGGTGGTGGTCTGCTCTGGCAGGTTACTTGAGCTGATAGTGCCTGTGAAATACCAACTCAATGTTATGTGGCTAGGTACAGGAGTGTAAGTGTTTCTAGTGACAGTTGCTCTATTGAGAGGTAAGTAATGCTCAGAGGCCTGAGGATTTCCAGTTCGTAGTTTGCAATATTGTGTGAGAGACTAAATACAGAGCTGTCATAAATGATTTCTTTATACAGCTCACCTTCTCTATCTGATCTTAGATTATATTTCTAAAAATCTGGTATAGTGTTATTTCTTTCTGTATTATCCAAACTTTTCTGTGTCTTGGTAACTATTTGCAAAATGAAGCCATTTAAAATTTGCTTTAACTCACTTACCATATGTTCTGGATATAAACAGATATTTGTGAAATGCTTGTAATTCCCATAAAATTGAAGCTATTGAGCTCCATTCATTGCTTGGTCCTTCATATTTTTAAGGATAATTATCTGTTCTTTTGTATTTTAACAACATAAGTAGAGGTATAGCAGGTGACATGTTTTTTTGCATCAGCTGTGTACATCAGCTGTCCTCAACTGATTTAGTGGACCTAGTACCTGGCAGCTATGAATGGATGTATTCAAAGTCCACACAATTCCTGCAGTCCAGTATGACTGCAAAACATTAGATGGAATAAAAAATTGTGAAGTAATAAAACACAAAGGATATGATAGGATCTAACTGTAGAAAAAAAAAGTATAACTTAATCCTTTACTGTAAAATAGGCAGATTTGATTAAAGAGGGACACAGAAGAGAGCATGTTATTTATAATAATAGTTCTGCAGAGGAAATATTTTACTGCTATCTAATGAGAAGATAGCTTTGAATCACCTTTTGATACAAGACCAGTATCTTAAGGTCAAATGCAATCTTAAAATTTAATGCCGTTATGTACAAATAGCATGAYATAATTGAAAAGTAAGAAAAATGCATTTGTCTGCCAAAATGAAYCCTTTAATTAAAAGTAAATAAATTGTGTGTAACTTCAGAAGAAAGAAAAAAAATAAAAATACTTAATTTAGATATTTAAAATTCCTGATGAAGAGAATAAATCTCAGCTAGGGACTGAAAGTTATTGATCTACTGAAGGGGTTATTTTACACATTCATAATGTTTGGATTTTGCTTTTGGTTTTAATCCAAACTCTTTCTTCCTTAACATGAGGACTTGGCTAAAAAGACAGCTCTTAATATAACATGATTTTACAAGGAGATTTTCCCTCCCTTCCTTTTCAGAATTAAGTTTAAGTGGTTCTACATGTCTCACTTACTATTATTGTTTGTTAGTGAAGGTGGTGAAAGCAAAAGTTGTATAAAMAATTTGCTCTTGATCATTTTTGATGTTGAAGTACTTCTCTAAGAGCCATTTAAATCTGCCAGCTTTGTGTGTTCTTCTATTTTCTCATTTTTCAGAAGTATGAGTGGATAATGAAACTACATCATGAAAAAAATCCACAATGTTGACAGTTAAAAATGCTGATTGCAGTTGCAAACTGGAAACAYTGTCCAATTGATTTATTGGTATAAATGTATGTTGTGGAAAGCATAAGTGTTTCTACTAAGTAAATTATCCTCTTCCTATGTGAAATTTTTTCTGTAGAGATACCCTGATACAGCACTACACATTCAAGCCACCAGTTCTGTTGAAGTCCATTAGAAATTCTGCTTCATATAATACATTCCACTATTATAGCAAAAGTCCTTACTCCCAAGAGTGAGCACTGTAATACATTTTTATGATGTAGTTGTGCACAGCCTGGAGAGTGCCTGTTAGCTAAATCTGATTTAGTATGTTGCTGTTACCACTCTTAAAATACAGTATGGTATCGTAAAGTAGTTAGGAAGCAAAGTGAGAACTTGATTTGTGTGTGTGTGCATGTGTATGTGCATGTGTGTGAGAGAGATTTGGCAATAACACATTTTCTCGTGCTGAAAATTTCATTCTGTATGCATCTAGGACACAGACACACCTTTGTTCTGCAGCTAATTTACAACCCCTGACTTTCTGCCACTGGGAAATCATAGAAAAATGTCAATTAGTAGTGATAGCTAATAGGTGTATACTAATATTATTTCTGTCAAAATGCATTCCTTAATTTAATTTGRTATATCTAGTATCTATTTAGGGTACAGACTGGATAAAAGTTTTGCTATTAAAGGCTTACTATGTACAACAGGAATAACTACATTTGCTCTGTTTGTAATACATATGCAGTGTAATTCCTGATGTAACTTCATAAAATAATCTAAGAATGATTTTGAAATGGCAGATCATTTCGGGTCCGTTTTGTTAAGCTGCTTTAAATCGGCATGTTCACATGAAATATTTAACATCATGTATTCTGAGTTGTCAGATATTTAAGACATTTGCACAAATGCCATTTAAGCATAGAGATGTCAGAATAATTATTAGTAGAGCTGGAATGCCTTTTTTTTTAATAGAAAAAACTGTTTCTGGTGGGGAATCTTTCAGATAATGTGGGCTCACAGAATGTGGGCTTCTTGTGTGTGTATGTTTTCACACGTAGCAATAGATTTACCCAGTTTGTGTTTATGTAACAAAAAGATGTTAACAGATGTCAAGCAACCCTTGATTATGGAATTTAAATGTTGAAAATAATGGGAGGGGGGAAGGGGAGGAAGGTGAATGTCATATTATTGGCAAGCTCCTAAAAGAATTGAATTAAGTTTATATATTTGGAAACTTAAATTGTTATCTTTTTTTCTAAGCCTGTTGATCCTTGTGACCTTGTTTGTGCTAAATATGGGACAATCTACAAGGAAAGGCAGAGTTTTATGCTCTATAGGCTTAAATTAAATGCCAAATATCTTCAAAAGGCATTTTAATTATTAAATGAAAAGACGACATACATCAAAGGATCTCTATTTTTTTCATGTTGATGCCTACATTGCTTTTTTCATATCCATTTAAAGCTGTTAGTTAGACTTTATCCTTGTTACAGAGTCCCGGTATTGTCTTTTTTTAAGACTGCAACATCACAATTTCAGAAGGAAAGAGAAACTGAGAATGAAATTCCAGCTCCTATGTATACAAGATGTGCATTTCCTTAATTAATTTAATAATATTTATTTTATTTAAAAGCAATATCTTACTGGTGTAAGTATTCTTTTTAACATGGTTATTTTACTTGTCCTTTCCTGACCTAGCATCTTCAATTGCGATCAACAATCCTACTGAAAARAAAAAACTGAAATACCTCTGAAAAAACATTTGCTTTTTTTTCTTTTTAACTTTAATACTCCTTGAATTTGGTTTTTCTTTTTTTGGCATTTTTTTATATAAATTTTATAAATGTTGTTTTTCATGTGACTTTATTTCCACAAAGGTTTTCATAAGGAAGAAAAGCTTTGGACACTCTTTACTAGATAAAATGAATAAACCTGACAACTTAGAGCTGTTGCAGTATTTGGTCTTCAGGAATGCTTCATGTCTTTGTCCATTGTCAATTAAGGGTGTAAAGAGTTTTGATAATACAGTGGAGATAGGTTGGGAAAATGCGGGAAATGAAATGGGGAAATATGTTAACCTAGGTCAGAATAAGTTGCTAGAGAAAAAGAAAACTGGGCTTAAGAAATTTTCAGTTTCAGAAAGGAAATTTATCAAAAATTAGAAGAGCTATTTAGGGAAGCAACTGAATGGAAATGTCAAAGGCTYGAAGATGTAGGAGGTTTGAATAAAATTTCAGTTAAAGGTGTAAAAACCTCCATGTCCTGGGCAAGTACTGCAGACCATAAGTAGGTAAATTTTCACTTCCAAAAGGATTCTTAGAGGAAACAGAAAAAACTATAAAATAGTAAAAGAAAGTGTCTGGCAAAGGGATCTTAAAGGTCAGGAGGTTCAGAAAGAAATTAAGAGTTGCCAGAAGTCGTATGTAAAAGTCATGCAAAGCAGGATGTAATGAATACCAAAAGTTACCTAGTCTATTAAAAGAATCAAGAAAGAAGCCCTGAGGCCTCTGTAGCAATGAGAGAAATATTAAAGATAACTTAAGTACCGCTAAAGCCTAAATAAAATATTTTAAATAGGATAATGAAGTTGACTGTTAGCTAAAGTACAATGGGTAATGGAAAAAGAGTATGGAAACTGTGTCCAATGTAGATATAAAATGTATTCAAAGGCCTAGACAATGCTAATAGAAAATAATTATAGTCAAGAATGTAACAAGAACTTTTAATAAAAAGAAGCAATTTCTATATTTACAGAAAGGAAGAAGCATGAACTAAGCAACTCAGTTTGTAAGGCTGACCTCAACAACAGCAAAGCTTTATAGTTTTTTACAGTAAAGGGAAAATAAAATGAAATTCAACATCAGTTTTACAAATGTTTGCGTGCCTTCATACACAGACCTCTTTCTTTAGTAATGACTAGCTTGCTAAACATGGAAGTGCTGTAGATTCCATTTATTCTGACCTTTCTGGTTTGGTAACTGTATGATAAATTACTAGCTTTTTGGAGAACAAGGTAGTTATAGCAAGAACTTTACTGTGAATAAAAAATTAAAAACACCACTATCCAGCAGGAGGTGATGTTGAAAGGGAAACTAGTGGAATGGAGAGATCACTAGTATCATTCTTCCAAGACCAGCCCTGGGACTTATCTTAAAGAAAAAAAAAAAAAAAAGTATATGAATTGTTTTGATACAGAATTCAATGCCTTTCTCCAGTCACACGTATCATATATTCTGAGATGTACCTAGTCTTTTCAAAGGATCAGGAAGGATTCAATTTATTGTTTATTTAGTTGGTTTCTTTTAGTTTTCGTTCCTTTTCTCCCTTAAACTTGAGGAAATTTGAGAGAAGAAACAAAAAACCAGAGTGGCTTAACCCTGGAACAGTTGGTCCTTTCTAGRGCCTTTGAAATCAGACTTAGTGATGTAATTTACATTAAAAATATTTCTTCATATATTTCAAAATGTATTGTGAAGTAACTTCAGGTGTTAGTGTTAAAATAAACTGTCTTATGTGGACTTATAACTTAGAGAGATCTTTTAAAACTGAATGAGATTAATGTACTTGAGCAGTATGATGCTTTAATGTTTCATCCTTTCTGTATGCAGTGAATTTTTCAGTTGCTAACACATAAAGAAAGTGTCAGAAGATCAAAATGAATGCACAATACTACTGCAGGAAAACAGTCCATTTTCCTTTTCAGTTCAAAGTCATTTAGAAAATGGAGGAAATGTAGAAGGAAAGCACTTCCTTCTAAAAACAGTGGAGGAGGTGAGTAGTTCAAGTTTCTTTCCCAGACACTTATATTTGCTGAGACCATGCGTTCATGCCTTAGAAGAGTTGTCTTTTTTTTTCTTTTTTCAATCTTTAAGGGAGATTTGGCAAACTAAATATTCTGTAAGTTCTCATGCTCTCTATTCTGAATTCTATTCTGATGTGAAAAGGGTAAGAATGAGTTATGTATAATAAAATAACAAGTAACAAAATTGTTTGTTTTGATTACTTTTATTTGTATACTTACCAAAGTGTGATAGATACCTTCACAGTCTCTGCATACAAAATGGATGAAGACAATATGTATAAACATGTTAGTAAAGGTATTTACAGAAAGATTTACAGTATTGTGTGGCCAAGTGACCTGAGGGGAGAAAAAGGACGTAATTCACAGCGTCAAGGGAACAGAAAGAGATATCTTCACGTGCTTGGCTAGCTGAATTCATGCTGAAGTGCCTACTTTAAAGTTGCTGGGTTTTAGCATGTTATTTTTGATGAATGCATTATGCAGAGAAATGATTCTATGATCTTCCCCCAAAACAAACAAATAAAAGACAGCCATAACTGGGAGAGAAATGGGTGGSGGAAGGAAGGAAGAAACTGGGGCAGGAGAGGTTGAAGTGGTGAAATGGTGGGAAGTCCGGATGTCAGGCAGAGCGAGGATGGCAGCAGTGGGACTGACCCCTAGAGGGCAGGCGGAGGTCAAAGGAAACAGCACCTAGCAGCATTAAAACATGTTGCCAACAGCATTGCTTGCAACATCTGCGTATAATGAGATTTAATTTTCTGTGGAGGTTGATCACAAAATCTCTGATTTCTGTTTCATCTCTAATTGCTGGAGGTTCCATTTTGAAAACAATAACGAGGAAAGAAGATACCCCTGGCAGGTGCCTTTTTGTAATGGAAGGATTCAGACAGTTAACTTTTGAGTTGGGTTTTGCTTTCTCATACGCAGAGTTTCTCTATCTGTTCCACCAGCTTTTCAACAAGTTCGGATCTTTATACCCACCCAGATGTGTCTTTCATTATTATTTTACTTCAAAGCAATACTGAGAATTTTCTCCTGGRGAGTATTACAGGAAGAAAGCAGGTTTCATTCACTTCTGAAATATACTGGTAGCATGAAGCTMATCAGAAGGACGATGCACAGGATATTTTACCAGGGAAGAGCCTTAATGACTTAGCTTTTCTGGCCAGGTGCTTGGAGGATGGAAAAAATCGAGTGTGTTTTTTGTCTATAGGAGACAGATCAGGTTCCTTCAGATGTTAATCTGATATTATATATCCTTAGGAGAGAATTGTGGGAGGTGAGGGAGAGCTTTTGATGAAGAAAACGTTGAACCTGCRGTTCTCTATTCTTCAAGGTTAAGTTGGCTAAACAGTGGCTTCATACAGCAGTAATGCACAGGAAATAGCACTGATTTGTATTACCACAAGAAGAGCACCCATACAAACTTCATTTCTATAGGGCCCTTCCAGTGTACACTGAGGTGGCAGCTCCATTGCGCAGATTATGGCTTTGTCCCCTTTTCAMCTAACTTGCTCCTGAGGAAAACTCCTCTTACAACATGTCTTTGTGAAGCATTATAAAGGGGATTATTTCTTGTTCCTTCTTCAGCTGCTTGAGCACAGATACCTTAAAACCTCATCCAAAATGTATTTTACAGAAAGATTGTACTTGCTTTTGCTCTCCTGTGTCAAAGTTAATGAATTTGCTCAAGTTATGGAAGAAAAATAATCAAAATCTTCTAAAATGAAAATATGAGCTGAAATTGAATCTAARCTCTACTTTGGATGTCCATTTCTGTGAGATAATAAAAATTCCTAAATGAAATTGTTAAGCCTGGGGACAAATGCAAGAGGAACCATTTAGTTTTCTGCTATTTATCACCCTTAACTCCTGCACCTT
>NW_028185217.1:120330-126823 GCF_003343005.1 Rhea americana | reverse complement strand
AAAAAAGAAAAGAAAAAAGAAGAGAGAGAGAGAGACCTTAAAAGACATTTAGGCACTTTCAGGATCAGGTTTGCACCTCTGAACAAGTTGGTACACCACCTCATATCTAAAAAAGGCAATATTGCATTCTGTGTCTTTATGTAGATTAAAGAACCAAGGACTAACCCAGCAATTGTGCCTCATACTTGATTTTGGGCAATTAGATATTACCAGAGCTCAACCTGTACTGTGCATTAGAGTCTGATACTAGGTCTCTATTTCCTTTTAAAAGGAAGTTCTGTTACTATTGCTTGGCTTACTTAAAAAAAAAATCAAGGAGGAGAAGGCTGGGGATGAACTGAGACCTATTTTAGCAAGTTTTGAACTTTGTATCCTGCTGTTAAGGAGGTTGGTCTGGTTGGTATATGGGCTGGTCTGTCCAGAGCAGGAGGAAGCGGGAAGGCTATTTTGGAGAAAAGAGGGAAATCGTCAGGCTTGTCTGTCTTTTAATTCATTAGCGTATTAATATAAACTAAATAGAAGTTAAGGACTGCTGCAGAACAGGCTGAAACCAAAACAGGGTAAGATAGCTATAGGCTCAATGAATGTGCAAGCCCCCTGATACATGTTAYGGAAGTTACCTCAAAAGGTAGAAAACAGCCAGATACGCATAACAGAGTGTAGGAGAGAATCACTTTATGGCCTATGCTGCAGCTACTCACAAAAGAGAAAYAAAACAGAAACAAAAGATCGGCCTTGCTGTAGCATTTAAGGGCATCCAGAGGCCTAATGAAGAACAGGATATCTGTAATGTGACTTTCAAAACAAATGGGCTGCCGGAGGTGGCTCAGCAGCCTTTCGACTCTGCCGTTAGCTCAGTGAGCAACGTGATTCTGCACGGCTTCTGGAGCCAGCTGTGCTGTGATTCTAGCAACAAGCTCAAGGAGTACTAGGATGAAGAAATATGGTTAAAAGCTGGTGATGGTGAAACGTATTTGGAAACCGGTAAGAAAATGCAGAATGTGCTTAAAACAGCTCATAAAAAAAAAAAAAAACATTTTGTGGGGCACATATTAGCAGTGTCACTCAGCTCTAAAGACAGAGAGAGAACAGTTTGTGGGCTTTGTCCAGTACACTTATACGCTATGTGTACASTATGATATCAACCTGAAATTAGCAATACATTTGTACACTTGTATAGCAAGTGAGAGAAGCAAATTACAGACTTCAGTCGATTCTGGAGAAGTCACTAAGCAGAGACTGGCAAGCTCAGTTATAGCTGTTATTACATCTCTTGGAYGTAACACAGATCTGCATCGTGGTATTCAGAGAAAATCTTGGATAATTCCAGGAGCAAGATTAAGCCAAAACTCCTGAAAGCCGTATTTAAAGCCAGTCACTATCTACTGTAGACAGAGGGGAAAAAGATTGTTGCTTGCAGTGTCAAAAATGTTTTCTTGCTTACTGAGGTTGTTATTCTAGTATGTGTTGTTAAACAAATTTATTCCTATATATAGTATTCTCTGAAATCARTATTMTAGAAATGTCAGTCTTTTTTTGTTTAGAGTGGTGGGGATAGGAGAGCAAGCAGAGGTTGTGTTTCCCGTTTCTCTTCCCTCCATTTCTCTTCCCTCCGTTTCTCTTCTGACAGGACAGAGGTTGGAAATTATATGGAATGTGGAAGGACAAAAATAGGTTATGTATAYGGTGGGAGAGCTAAGAGAACACTAAAAATCTCTAAATAGTAGTTTTACCACAAAGATGAAACTTGGAGGCTGCTCATCGTATTACCCTGCATGCAGTAACTGAATCATAGAATTGTGTTTATATTGACCACATAAAATTTGCTTTTATGTTCTCTGTTACCATATTATATTTGTCCCCATATTATATATCTGTTCCTTTTCAATTTTTCACTTTTCTTTTTACCCTTTAATTAAATCCTAACCTTTCTCATACCAAAATACTTATTTCCTGTTTAGACCTTGATTTATTTTAATTCTTAATGCCCCAAAGGTCATAAGGGCTGTATATTCAGTTATTCRTGTGACCATTGAATAGAGGAGTTGCACACTTCAGTTTAGTTCTAGCTGCCTGAAAGCTAACAATTAAGAACTGCTATAAAATCCAGTGAACTCGGGACCTCCTGGCCCTCTAAGATAGTCAGTAGTATCAGCTAAGAGTAAAGGAATTTTACCTACTTAGGAAAAAGTACTATACAAGAATGAATGAAAGAAACAAATGGCTTTTTCTGTGGCTACAGTCCCTTCTGAATAACACTGCAAAAAAATTAGCATTCTCTTTTTTATTATAATGTTTAGGTTTTTACTTTAAATTTATCTCCCTTACAAGGGAAACTATAAAAGCTAATCTTGAAACTGGATTTTACAATGTTTATTGAGCTGCTTTTTAAAAATTTTCTGAGCTTGTAAAARTATAATTATCGTATCCTAATAATTATAACAGACGACATTTCTCTTCCTCTTCACACTGTTTGATCTAAACTGCAAATTTCTGATCTTCTTGTCAAAGACAGAGCTGTTTTCTTGGGAATATTTTGAACTTTGATGAAAGTTTTATGACACTTCCAACAAAACATGCTGCTCATTAAAGTTTTATACAGAGAGAGCTCTATCTGCATTGTTTTGAAATTGTAAATATCACATAATTGTCATCAATGAGTAGATGAAATACCTGTTCCCAGAAGCTTATGTCTGCAGAAAGGAGTTGGGTGTATCAGATGATTGTGTACTTTGACTATCCCAGTGTACTAAGATCTGGCTTCTTTCATTCCATCATGGTTACGGTCCCAGAAGTCAAACAGTGATGAAACTGRTGATTTATTCATAACATTTTGCAAGGCATTTGCTGAGGAGACAAATTATATAGTCTTTAAATATCTTATTCATTCTTTCTCTTTGTCCTAAGAGGTATCAGGAGATTATTGTCCCATTAGTTTCCTTCATGCAGTTTTTATGAATCCAAACTTACACATCTGCCTTTGGATAGTAATGAATATCTATGGTTCCTCTTCCATATGAGCAAAAACTGCAGTGCTGTTTTATCATAGGACACCTAGCTCAGACAACTGACAACAGTGCTACTTCTCCTTAAGACTTAATCCTCAGGAAGTCTTCCCAAAACAAAGCAGAACAAAACCAAGCAGACTGGGTGTCTGTGTGTGTGTGTGTGTGTGTGTGTGTGTGTGTGTGTGTGTATGCACACACATATATATGCACATATATATATATATGTATATATGTGTATGAAGACTGTAAATATATATATGCTGAGGGTTTTTAGGTTACTTCAAAAACTTACTTGTTGGATGTTATTCTCAAATCACTTTGTATTTCTTGTAGGATCTCTGGTATTTGTGAAGAGGAAATACTCCACTTAATGGAAGATCTTACCCGTTAAAAAGTGCTTGTGCAACTTGACTAACAGACAACATAAGGTTTTTTCTCATCATTATGAAGACTTTATGAAGATATAAGGCTGTTATTCAGACAAATTTGTTTTTTTAAGAGGGCAATCTAATTAAAAATTAGAACATTATTATTCAATAATTATTTAATTAGAACAGATGATATTTTTCCTTCTTTCTAACTGCAAGAGGAATACATGACTATTTTACTTCTAGCTACATGGTATGTGCACCCACTTTAGTGTAAGTGGATCACAGCTCTCAGAGTCTGTATATGTCATTGAAAGCCAAAAGTAGTAAACCAGATGGGTTGAAAAGAGACTAAAAGGTTTTTTCAGATGGGAAGGATACTTTGCGTATTATGAAGTGGTGTTTTTCGTGAATTACCTCCTGAAGGTGCCTTTTTGTCTTCATTGACAGCATAGAGAATCCAGGGAAATTGTGCCTGAATTTAGCAGTTATGTGTCTACAGCTGAGTGATGTGAATACTCCTTCTAGTCCTAAAATTAGCACAAAGAAGTTCATTTAAACTGTAGAGCTAGCAGAGCTACAAAACATTGATAATCACAATATAATTAGAATCTATATCATGAGAAAGTTATGTATATGAAARTGTTAGAAAGATAATAAACTTCAGAAAGACAGATCTAATAAAATGAGAGAGAGCTCATCAAAAATGCCCTAAGGAAAAGTAAACTCCTTAGATACAGCATTTATTCTACTTAAGAAAACAGTAATAGTCTCAGAAGGTATTGTATTGCTGAACAGAATGAAAAATAGGAAGACAAGGAAGAAACATATATAGTTAAATAACARACTTCAAATGACTGAACCAAAAAGAAATACCTTCAAACATATTTTCAGACCTTCAAAGTCTGACCCACCATAACCAGTAAACAGCAAAATGACATAAATAACAGTAGTCAGTAYGTAAGAAGAATATAAGAAAGGGCAAGAGAGATTTCTGGAGTAATTATTAAAACTTTTAAAAAGAAACAAGGCCTCTCTTTAAACACATGCGTCAGAAATAGGATATAAATGCAAGAATTACGCAAGGCAATGCATAAGAATTTTTTGTTTGCTGCAACACTGGGGAAAAAAAAGAATAAAGGATACATTAAGGAAGATGAGCATTGGATAGAAGTTAARTGATTTCTTTAGACCAGGCTTTATCCCACAATGTGCTGAATGAAAAACCTATTTTGGTATTAAAGGTGAAGTACTACCAGAGATTGTTAGGGATTAAAAAAAAAAAAAAATTACCCAATCCTTTACTAGTCCAGGGGATTGAAGAACTTTGATTATGTTGGTATTTAAGAAGGTTTTTACCTACCAATAAGTTTACAGCTCTCCCTGGTAGATTAATTGTCAGGGAAATATAATAATAGAAAATATGTAAAATGAGGGTGATAAAAGGTCTAATGAGAACAATGTTCTGGAAATGGAAGTTGTGCTTCAGTAATCTTTCTGTATTTTTTTGAATTTGTAGTGGGTATGGGAGAACTGAATGAATTTGACAAGAAACAACTAAAGAAGTTCAACAGGCACAGGTAAAATATTAGTAAAAATCTGTGTAATGAACAGAGAACAAAGGCATAGGATGTATAACTAATTTTTAACAGAACTGAATATTTTTGCATCAAGTTTCTTGTTGTGGCAGGGAGCTTGAAATCAGTATTACTCAATAATGTCATTAGCAATGTGGGAAATGGAAGAGTGGGGATGCGTATGAAATATGCAGATAATATCAGCCTGGCGGGGGCTGCAAACACATGAGGAGATAGGATTAGAACTTCAAATGACCATGACAAATTGGAGAAATGGTCTGAAACACACCAACCAACAGAAGATACTGCTTGTAAGAAATCATGACAGGAAACTACCCTTGTGCAGTAATAATTTGCTTCAGATATGGGCAATAGGGAAAAAAAAGGGGGGAGTCAGTGTTCAGATAGAAGAATCCAGGGCTTATCATAGATAAGAAGACACGATGGGTTGGCAAGTGGTTGTATCTAGGTTAGCAAGCCCAGAGAAGACAGAAATGTGGTTTAGAAGAACTTATTTAGCAACTAAAATGGTATATACATTGGAAAACAGCCTGCATATAAAGTAATGCACATAAGATGAGAAAATTACAGAACAACTTATAGGCTTCTAAACTGACTCTTTCAGTTAACTTTCTGCCAATGTAGAAAACTCAGAGATTTTTTTGGCTGAATGTAGCTTCAGGCAAATATCAGACAAGATATTAGAATGCATAAAGACAGAATGGAGAGAAATCATAAGGAAAACATTATAATATATGGCTGTAAATAAATAGTGAAGGCTTATCTTAGTTACTGTGTTCATCTGCTCTCTAAATGTTGAAAATATTTTCACTGATTGAAACATTCTTATATGAAAAGAATTTGAAAAAAAAATGAGTACTATTTTAGAGAAGAAATAAATAGCACAGGTGGAGAAGGGTGTCTTAGAATTTATTTATTTACATATTTGTATATTTAAATACTCAATTAGGATTAAAAAATAATTTGTAGCATATATATTTTTGCGGAAGTAAATCCTGCAAATTTGATTTTAGAAGCACAAATGTCCAGAAGGACAACACTTCTAGGAGTTGCTGGCTTTCCTTACGATGGTCTGTAGCAAAGTAAGGAAAATATCTTTGTTCTTGTCTCTAAATTTAGCATACCAAAAGCAGCCACTTATTGAAAAAAATCTGGACACCTCAAAATATCAAAAAGTTTCTGCTGTGGCAAAACCTTTGCCCCTAATAACTAGAATCATTTTGTATTTGGTAAAATTGGAGACTTAGAAATATGAAGGACAGAATTTTAACCTTAGGTAATAAGACCTAAAGATATTAATAAGCTCCACACTTGTACAGGAGTCTACTCGAATGATGCTTTTAGTAAGCTGTAATAGACCTCTATTTCTAATGAAACACAAGGTAAAAATAAGAAGAAAGTAAATAAAAATCTAAGGATGTAGTGCAATATCATTCAAAGGCTATAATACCTAACTATTTACATTTTTTTTCAAGTCATTACCTCAGGAGTGAAACATTGAAAAAAATAAAAAGTGAGA
>NW_028185217.1:115851-119882 GCF_003343005.1 Rhea americana | reverse complement strand
AAAAAAAAAAAAAAAAAAAAAAAAAAAAAAAAAAAAAAAAGTCAAGTTGAAGTACTGTGAAATCTGTTTGCTTGCCAAATGAAGCTAGAATAAACACAATCTACTTTATTTCAAAAGCCTCACACAACCTTTCTATTCAGAGTCTGTGACCTTTTCTGAGCTTGTAGTGATCTTGGRTAAATGACTCTCGTAGGTTATGTTATTCTATATCTACTCTTTGGACATAATTGACTAAACGTGGGAGGATGCAAGGGTATTACTATTAAGAAAACCCCTTTTATAGATTTTAAGTGACAGGTGTGTCCCAGATGGGAAAGGTGTCAGCGTTATAAACATGCAAAAAGTAAAAAAAGTAAAAAGAAGTTTTAAAAAGGTACCACACCACTGCCTTTTAGTATGGAACATGAAGTTTATAGACATCTACTGTGTAGCTTACATGGATGAACTGTCAAAATACATAGAAAGTAGTCATAGCTAAATCCGTGAATTGAATCTCCAGTTGAGCTTGGACAGTAATGATTCCAGGACAGCCTATAAAGGAAATCAGATGTTTTAGAGAGATACAGGATGAAATGGTGATATAAGATGAAATTTGGTAGTCAGAAAAAGAGCTCAGGTCTGCAGTTAATTTTCATAGATGCCCAGATTCCGCTTGCCTAAGTAGAAAGTACTAATGCTTGCCATTTAATGAGATACTTCAATGTAGTCCATGTGAGCCATCCTACACAATTTTATGTATGAGTATAATTGAGCTCAAGATTTCTTACATTCCACGTCAACATAGAAATACTGTTAATTTTTTTTACAAGACTTGGTTATAAATGTCAAAATTGAAAGTAGTCTCAAGAAGTGGAGCCACCAAGTCACCTCACAAGAGAATGAGGAGAAACTGTGATGGAGGTACATCTATGCCATGCATTTGATTTTGACATTAACTATTTTCCAAGCAGGCATAGTCACAAGAAACAGTCTGCAACAAACTGCCTGGAGGCAGTAGAGATGCATTATAACACATTGCTGTGTTAACTCTCTCTCAGCAAAATTAAGTGTGATGCTGTGATCTCATGGCCAAGATTTTTTTCAGAGTTATTTAAGTCAGAGTAAGATCACATAGCTCTGTCTCAGCCTCTACTGCCTGGTGCATCTTTGCACCTTCCTTCATCTTTGCACCAAACCTTCATCTTTGAAGGGTTTATGGAAACATTCCTGGGCATGGTCAGTGGTATTACAATATTATGTTCAAATGTTGCATGAAGATCTGCAAACTGAAACTGTAATTATAAATAAGTGGATTAATTCATTGTGATTTCAATATAAGAAAATGGAAGCTAGCATTTGAACAATTTTTAGTGCAATTCAGAGTGAGGAAAGCTTGTAAATGTTTTCTTGTGTGACCTAGAGACTAAATTCCACAGAATTTTTTGTGGTTTCACCAAAAATCACTTTAAATGGATTGCTGAAGCAGACTTGAGTCAGAATTTGATCTGAAGCACTTATTAATTTTCTAATACTTGGAAGGACCATATGGTGGTCATGCACTTGAACAAACAGTTCATTCCTCTCCTCCCTTTTTTTCCAGTAATATTATTAGTATAGATTACACACCAAATATATTATATAATATAGCATATTATGCCCATCTGTTTGTCGTGAATTACCAAAACTCTGGCTGTACTGTAATCTGCTAGAGCACACCACAGTTCCCACTTAAAACACATACCTGATCTCCCTTGCAGCTGGAGCCAAAAATACAGGCTAGGGAATGATACATGCTCTAGCCTTGTCTGGTTATAAAGTCAGGACGTGATAAGAAAGTGAAACCAAACTCTCAGAGTTAGTAAGAAACTGTTGGTCCGAGAGCATAGTCTCTGTGGACCTCTAGATCTGCTTATGTAAATTGTTTTTGCTCTATAGGTATCTAAGCCTTTTCAAAAAAAATAACGTTTTTACATATGAAGACACCATATCTGGCTAAGAAAAACACAGACCACTGAATGCCAGAAGTTAATGCCATTGTATTGCTGCCTGTAGTCTCTTCCTTGACCATTCATTCATTCTTCTCCACTGTTGGGAGGGTGAGTATTGGGGGACATTCAAAGGGGCCTGGAACACTCATGCTTATAGCTATAAGCATGTGGTCATACTATGAAATCTATGATTAAAAATTTGCACTTTTGGCACTCCAAATGTTCCTATGGATTGCCTATTGAGGTCTTTCAAGAGTTGCAGTCCAAAAAATATCCATGCAGTTATCTCTGTAAATGCCAACTGAAAATACTAGAAAGCTAACATTCATAGAAAGATACCTCTTTTTCTTTCTTCATAATAATGATACTTCAGCAAAATAAAATTTGAAAAATAAAAAAGGTTCATAATTTTCAAATTTTTGTAATCCTGCTTCTCAGCTTTTTCCCCTTAAACTTCAAGGGAACTTTTGTCTGTGACATACCAAACCACATTATTTCTGTTTATGCTTCTTTGTGATTATAAAATTGTGATAATCTAATCAGGGAAAAAGAGACACAGCAGATACTGTATATGAAATCTTATAACTAACCAAGACAATTCTCATTTTGAAACCCAACCACTAAATACTCCAGCAGTTTTTGCCCCTGTTCATTACAAAGATTCTTGAGTGAGTTCAAATAAAGTACCTTCCTGGAAATTGCAGTTCATTGTCAGAAGAAAGAGAGTATTCGATGAATTATCTTCTGTGAATTGCTCACTTATCTCTAAGATAGATACATATATTTTGTAATAATATGTACCAGACTTTGCTAAAATAAGCCTCTGGTTGAGTGCTGTATGGTGGATTGTGTACATACGTATATAACTCTTGTGCCTCAGAGATTAGAATGATTAATGGAATACAATACTGGCTGCACATGAGCAAGAAGTAAATATCTTTTCTCTCATGGAAAGAAATTTCATAATTTAATTCTCAACTGTGTCACTACAGCTAAAAAMAGCACAAATTTCCCTGAGTATGAAACTGCCATCTGTATTCAAGGAAGAAAGTTATTGTACTGAATTTATTATTTTTATTCTCTCAATTATCTATATTCTTTGACAAAGTTGCATCCAATCAAATTTGGACTTAAGTATCAGTTTATCTTCAGAACTTACTATATGGGTCATATTGGATAGATAACACAGAGAGCTTTAATGAGTGAAGATATTAATCAGAAAATTTATTATACTTTTGCAAGCTCCATTTAGTCCTCATGTATTCTTCTGATTACTGTTGTTCAGTTTCTGACAATTTCTGTAAATACTATTTTGTCTATAAAATCACCTCTTTGTCTTGGTGTTCAGTGGGACAGGCATTTGCCCTTCACTGCCAAAGGAAATTAATATATATTGCAATGAGTGCTGGGGGTGGGGGGTTAAGCCTGGAGAGGGGAGTGTTAACATTTTTTACCCTGTAAATCATAGAGCTGATGAACAGGGAAAGAAGTAACTCTGGGGAAAAAAAAAGTCTTTGGATATACTAAAATCAGGAAGGAAATATACTTCTGCAGAAGACCCAGATTTTGCCATTTCTCTGAAAACAAAACTGTTTAAAGCTGTACTGCTGTAGGATCAGACCCACAGATGGTAGAAGGCAGAGAACAGTACGAAATACAAGTGAAGATGGGTACACTTGAGAAGAGGTTTATGTCAAAAAAGATATATTGTATATTATTTGGTTTAATTGCAATAAAGTTAAATGAGATTTCTATTTTGAATTATTATCTTGTATTAGACTGTAAGGATCTCAGAGAGATTTATCGACCTGAGTGATTTAAGCACCAAGCTGAGAGAAAATATTATGCCATTTTACATAAGCATATTTTTGTGAGCCAAGGAAACTACAGCTTGCTCCTCAGTAAACCCTTAGTTAAAAAAAACAAAACACAGTGAGATTTCCAAACCTAGTGTTAATGAAAGCAGTAGTTACCCTAGGAGGAGGAATTAGGAGAATGAGAATTTTAGAGACTTGTTTGACAATAGCTTACCCTTTATTTCTCACCTGAAACAAAGTAGCCTCA
>NW_028185217.1:0-115800 GCF_003343005.1 Rhea americana | reverse complement strand
AAAAAAAAAAAAAAAAAAAAAAAAGAAAATAACAACAACAAAAAAAAAAACAGCTGAGTTTATCGAAGCCTGCTAAAACAGAATTTGCTAGTTGAGGTTTGAAGGTGGCTGGCCTCTGTCTCTTTAAGATTCTTTTTTCTTTTTTACAACTTTTTTATGTCAAGAGAGGTTTATCTATATAGCCTCACTTGGATTCTGTTGTTGTCCTGGAAGAACAAACTGTTCATTGAACAAAAGTCTTGCTGGGTGTGAAGTTTGTGTTGGTTAACAAGTCTGTCTTGCTCTGTATCCAAGACTACAAGTTGTGGGGGTACCCTTAAGTAGAGAGTGTGAATGTTTCTCAGCTGCTCACCTCTGCTTCACAGCAACAGCCTAATAACCAGACGCAGAGGTGGGTAATGCAGACTCGATCAGTATAAAAGTATGAAAAGTATAAAATGGAGTTACTGAATCTGATATCTGAGAACTATTTTGGTGATTTATGTGAAGTTCCAGAAGTGGGAGTTAGTTTAATTCTTTTTACTAATTCTCTTTGCTTGATTGGATATTGAATATACTCAAAGTATGATCATATGCTTTCTAATATATTTACATGCATATACATGTGTACACGCTAAATAATGGTGTTTGGTGTTGTATTTGTGGTGTTACATGCCTAAAAAATGCAGCAGCTGACAGCAAGCCTAAGTACATTATTGATAGCCATAGTAACAATGAAGTGTGAACTCGACTCTTGTGATTGCTAACTGCAGCTTTTTTTCTGATTTAGCAAAAAAAAAATAGTATCCTGTGCATGCAGCACAAGACTGCAGGTAAGCAGGCAAACCTGCTCCAGGTTGTCAGGGAGTTGTGTGGAGCAGTGCCAAAATACAGCTCGTTCTGCACTAAGGTAGGCTCCTCCAGGTTTTAGAATGGRGTTCTTTGGTGCTACCTTGGAATTTTGCTACATTGTGAGAAGTAAATACCTAAAGCCCTTCTCTGCCCCTTTCATAGGTCCTGTAGGTGCTTAGCATACTATTAGTAGTGAACTACAAAACCATGGGGTGTTTTTTTTTTCCTTCTGATTTTTTGCTAGTCAGTTGGCAAGAAGCGTAGCTTGCACGTATTCTTAAATTCAGCAAGGTTGTTGTAAAGCACATCTTTACAAGCCTGACAATACATGTTTGTTAGAAGCTCTCACTCTCTTTGTCCTTGTGTAACAACAAACTGCAGGATCAGTTGGCTTAATCTGAGAAGGTTATAAACTGTGCCAAACAAAGAGAAAACGATAGAAATGTAGTTGAATTATGGTGCTGTTGAGCGACCTCAGCCATGACCTTGTGGAATAGGGGAGACTGCCAACAGGAGGACTGTGAGGAATTCATAGTCRCCAGAATTTGGGATGCTGTCTTTAAACAGAATTTCATAGATATTTGTTAAAATAAATATGATAATACAGGAATACCTTAGGCAGGCATAGCTGGAGTGTGGGTTCTGCTACTAACTCAGATAAAAGGCAGTCAATGTCAGTAGAGAGTGCAAGATTTGAAACATACTTTAGCAGTAAGTTTTAATCCCTGAGCTGGAAGGAATATCTTTAAAAGAGAGAAGGTTATTTTGTCTATGAGACTGCTTAAGACTGTATAGTAATTTGACTTTCCTTTTCATGCAGTTTCTCAAGTCCATAAACTTTATAATCTGCAAAATAAAATATATCAGTATTCCTTTTTAAGTTATTCCCTTTACATTTGTTTAAACAACAAGTTTCGGGTGCTGACTGCTCTTTGAAAATTATTAAAACCAGTTCTGTTAAGCATAACTTGTCAGTGAGGAAGGGATTGCTAGCAGTTCCCTGATGACACTGGTGATCGTATTACCTCATATCTACAACATAGCAGTCCTGAAATAGTCTTGAAGTCAGAAAGTCTTGCATCCTTTTTTGCAAGCCTAACAATTAGTTACAGCTTTTGCTATTCTGAGGTTCTGGCAAAGCACTGCTGAAAGGCAAACTCCAAAGCTTTCTGGTCTTTCATAGTTAGTATGCTGTAACTATATAGGATTCTAGCATATTTCTTAAAATAATAAAAATGTGGGTCAGAATAATTTGAGTCTGTTAGATACATGTATTAATTTAGGTATTTCAGGTCTTGACCTATTATATTGGACGTTTTCCAAGTTAACAGAATGATTTCACTCTTTTAGCACAACTGTATATAAATGCTAATTCACTTAAGATATACAAGCATTTACATTTCTGTGATGCTTTCCCATCTTCTGACAAAGACTGACTAAGCAAAGCTTGTTTCTACAGTGATTCACTCTTCCATGCATTGGAAGAATTTGTGTCACCATGGACAGGAGTTCTGAAAGTCAGCGCTTCACTCTTGTAAGGAGTTCCTAGTTTAAGGGTGCTATATTTTGCAAGACTATTCAGCTAATTTGGGAGTTGGCCAGTTTCTGAGAAATCATCACAAATACTTTAGTAGTTTTCCAGAATATGTATATTTTTCCCAATTAAGATGGCTTCTTCTGGGTAGATACAGTGGGACTGTTATGGTTGGCAAAATAGTTCCAATGGTAATATAGTAACTGATCTCTTAATGCCATGACCCAGATTACTTCACAAATAGAAATACTGAGATTTATTTGCAAAACCAATACATTTGAAAACAAACATAGGTGGAGATACTTAAATCACAATTAACCCCGTGGGTTGAGTTTAACTTATGTAAAAGTTATGAAAATTTATGTAAAAATATCAACAGTTGCAAGATTCTAGTTTATCTGAGCTCTATGAAAGTGAAAAGTTTTGATACCTTGATAACATTAAAAATCCAAACCTTACAGCCTTTAACAAGGCTTACCTGTTTCTCTTTTATTCTTTACATGCAGAGGAATCTTTTTATCCATACAAGCAGAAGGCACTTTGAGAGCAGTCTCCTAGCATTTAGAATACAGTGGTAAATTTTGGGTTTACTTTGATGTTTCATTTCATGACAGCCACAACAAATAACCTAAAGTAGCTTCCCTCTTAGAAGAGAACCAGTTCCCAGCAACAGATGCAATTTTTTGTGGTATTCCGTGATAGCTTTGTCATTAGCCTTTCACAAACCTTCTCCTGTTTTCTGAATCGTCTTTGACATTTTGTTCTACAACCTTATACTCATTGCACGTGCGACAAAGATCAGCAGAGCTTTGCCCAAAATTTATCCTGATACCTCTTTCTCCCTTTAACTTTACTTATTATAATCTACTGACTGAGCTTAGCGTCTCTGTTGTTCCCTCATACAGTTAAGCCTTTCTAATGAAATCCAGACCTTCATCTGGCATGGAGCAGTGTAACTCCATAAAAGTCGACGATTTACACTAGAGAGACTATTTCACAGAATGATTGGTAGTTCTTATCCTCTTGAGACACTTTTCTATATTTTAGCAAGGACTATTTGTTATATGTGTCAGAAATAACAGAAAGGATTCATCTGCAGTTTGTTGTCCTCTGCCACTCTGTCCTCAGGAGTACCATGGAGTTCCGTGCAAATATTTATGTGAGTTTTAGCCTAAGATGAATATGGTAGTTCCTTGACTAAGTAGCAAGAATTAATTCATGTAACTCTCATACAACTCATCAAAGAATTGTTTTTCCTCTTGACTAGAGACATAATTCTGTGTCCCATTTTCCCCTTCTGAAACTGGACATGCTGCAATCAACAGCCAATGTGAAAAGGACTTCCCAAGTTTGCTTTTGTGTGTAAATGCTTTAAGTCTACAAATAGAATACACTGTATAGTCAAAGTAGTGCTGATTAAAGGAGATTTTCAGACATTGACCTTCTCTATATTTTGCACGAGTCAGAGTCTACTTCATTTTTTGTTTTGGGGATATGCATTGCTAAGTTTGTAACTTCTGATGGGAGAGTAGTTTTACTGATGTTAATAGAATAATTGTCCTGCAAGGTTAGTATATTACCTGTAAGTCAAAATAGCGGCAACTCAGTAACACTATTCACTTAATAAGTTTATATAGAACTTATTTCATTCATCTGCACCATTGTATGAAGATGACAAAAATAGAATGGCATATAAAAAGATGTTCAAAATTTCATTTCATGAAAAGCTTTTAAATTTCAGTGGTCAAGTTACTTTGGCRAAACTTAAATGATCACCCTAGAAATAGGAGTATCTTATTTAAGGCACTTGATTAAATGTTAATCAATGTRGTTAATCTTTTTTATGAAAATGGACTCATATTTAGTTAGAAGTCATCAAGTTTAAATATGCTTTGCTGCTATTCGACGTTCCGTCTTTCTTTCTTCTTTCCATCTCATTTTCTCTTTCACGAGTTTAAGTATTTTGAAAGTAAAACATTGTCCAAGCTTCCATGTTTTGATAGGACTATTTTTTATTCTTTTGTATGATATTATTGAGTTTGTTATTTTAGTGACCTACAAACATATTTGTTTTTCTTAAAAATGTGTTTCTTCATTTTTTGGTTTACCTTTCAATAGCTAAACAATACCTCTGCAATTCTGTGTTGTATGAGTATAGTAGAGCAATATGTTGAAAGATTTGGATAATTCAATAAGAAATATAACTGTATCACTGTGATAGCAAAAATGGGATTTCTTACAGTAAAATACTAACTTTTTATTAATGTTATACTGTATGTACACAAGTGAATTTTAGTAATGAACAGAGACTTCATTAAAAATTTCYATTAGTATCTTCATACTAGGTTCTACCCAACTTACAGAAATTTGGCAATTATCACTAGAAATATTAGTCAAATTTTGAAGGTAAATAATAAATAGAAATATCATTTCTCTCTTTGATTAAAACTCAATGAAGCATCTAATATATCCTCTTGCACTGTATTTTACACCTCAGCAAATAGCTTTAAGAAGAAGTATAATCAAAGTTTATGTGCTTGTATTAATGGCAGCATCTTTCTCTTCTAGGCAGGGGAGCACTACCGCACCAAATATACACCTGTCATCTTGTCTTCTGTGTGGGCTTCTTATTGACATCAGGGAAAACAATCAACCTAGAATGAAAGTAAGATTTGCAATGAAGATTTATAGATTGTAAATTATATTTTTTTCCCCTAAATTTCCTTGTAGGAAACTCTGTAATTCAGAGATTAGCTTTTATTCCAAAGGGAAAGGAAAATATGGCCATTGCAGCACCATCTATCAATCAGATATGAATACCTCTAATAATTGCAGATTAGTTCATGAGTCCTTTTCCCCAAGCAATTAATTTGAGTGAAAGTCTAGAAGTAATTCAGCTTTGAAGAAGTTCTAAGCATAAAAGTCAATTATAGTGGTCGTTTGAATATTTTGCTTTTTTTATTATAGGACCTAACAATTACTCATCCTTATTAATTGTTTTTTTTTTTTTGCGGCAAAGTATTTGGCTTAAAACCAGGAAATGTATACAAAAATTAGTATAACTACTCGCAGCCAGATGAAGAAATTGGAAATACCAGTTTCTGGATGGTTTATCTTACCAGCATACCTGTATGCATGTTCAGATATACACACAACATTGATTGTCTCTAAAATTTTAAATTCTTTAAAATTCAAGATTCTGAAATTCAGTGAGAAGAAAGAAAAAAAAACAAATCTAAAATCTCTCTTGACTGAAACAAAAATGCATATAAACTGTGATTTGTCATTGTGTAGCATACCTTTTCTGTAGATCCTACTGTTCCCAGCACTTCAGTGCTCAGCTGACATGAGATGTCAGCTGAAGTGGGTTATTGCCACAAATACAGTATGTTTGGCACAAATAAATTTCAAAAGGCTGAGAATGAAGCAGACTTGAGCAAATTGGAAACACTGTGACTTGTGAAGTTTGAACATTGTAGGAGATTCTGGCGGAGAAGGAAGGACTTCTCTGTTGCTGATTTTTCTTTGATGAAAAATGATTATTCATTCTTCTGAAAGTTCACTGCCTGAGACATCATTCAAAATATTCCCCATCAGGTTCAGTGTCAGTGGCACAAATATTTTACCCTTTCAAAAAATTGAGTAGGAGAGACCCTGTGGTTGGAATTAGACTAGAGATGCTCTCATAGTTGGTAGCACTGTGCATAGCTTCTACACGGTCTTTTAGTACTTCTTATGTCTACCACACTTCAAATATTTTTATCACTTTGCTTAGGAAAGTAGAAGGCAAGAGGAGTGAACTTTGCTGCACACTAAGTTAATAATTTTAGATCATCTATCAGCTCTGACATGGTGCTATTTCCACTAGGCTGAGTGAGAGAATGGAGCACCTATCTTAAGAGAAGATGAACCTTAAATGACATCTGAGTGGTAAATACTAAGGAGGAAGAGGAACTGTTTAAACAAAGAGATAATGATGGCACAATATCTAACAGTTATAAATTAGCCAGAAAAACATTTAGACTGGAAATTAGAAGAACAGAAGTGTGAACTTATAAGGATGACCTTTCTGATAAGGTGTAGGGAGGTCAAGAGTCTTAAATTGTTTTAGGATGTAGCCTGATTTTTTTAAAAGGATTATAGAACTCTAGGAGAATTTCTGGAGGTAGGAAATTCAGAATGGAGAATCAGTTCTTGAACACTCAATCTGGTGTATCCAGAGGGAATCAGTGTTTTTATTGTCTCATTTTATATACATACTTTGATTAAGGTTTCTGTTAGCTCACTATGACAGAGAGAAAGAAAGCTCTGCTACTGCCTGCTAACTTACTGTTTGATCACTAAGAGATGCGTGTGTGTGTGTGTGTGTGTATTTGCTATCTTTTAAAATTGCTGTTCATTGCTAGAATTAGACTGTAGAGGCCTTGCCTTCCTCAGCTTGTCAAGTTATATATTGCTGATATATGTATTGATATATGTATTGTATGCAATATATTGACCTAAATTTGAAGTCAGAAGGGATTTTTTTTCTCCTAGGCAAAGATGATGGGTAACTGTGATTTTGCTTGTTGTCTTGTTCTGTAAGTTGGGGTATGTTTTGTTCTCTGCAGTCAGTGGAGACATGTGCTAAACTTTTTTTCCTTATTGTGGGGACCTCAAACAGAGATGATGTCCTTGGTATCTCCTGCTGTCTGCTTGTGGCATATTAGTCACAAACAAGTTGTAGCTTTTGGACTTTTATTATAGGTCCTGTGTCTCTTGTAGGATGTTAAGTGTTTGTTAAACAGTGAATGATGAACAGTGGATTTAGTAAACATATATTTTGGAACCTGTTTTACTACAAAAAAAATAAGTTACATTTAAACAATACAGAGGTAATAATAAACTTTTAGGAAGTTACCAAGATTTTCCACAGATTTTTGGTTTCATTCCCACTCGCATGACTGAATCACAATGTAGATTAAATGATGTACTCTACAGTCATAGTAATATATGTATTCCTTCAGCCAAAGACAAATAATAGAACTTTAAGTTCCCTGAAGAAAAAGATATACTTTGTGTGAAAGACATACAAAACCCAAAAGGATTAATAACAGAAAAGTGTTGAAAATAGGAAAGGTGACAGAGCTCAAAAAGAGATGAAAAAGCATTAAATGATACAACCTGGCTCTTGAACTGGGTAAGGAAAAACAGCATAAAAGAAAAACTAACTGAAATGAATGCTTGCTGAAATGAGTATCTGGATAGACTATACTCTGAAAATCACTGGAAAGTCAAGTAGCAACTACATGTGGTGTTATGAATGCAGTCAGTATATTTTCATTTTTTTGCCTTCCCTGTAGCTCACGATAGATTCTAGGATAGCGATTTCGGTGGTAGTAGGCTGCAGTACCACAATGGGACTGTTACTGAGTTGGATGCATACATTGGCTCAGTGGTGAGGCTGTAAATCAGAATGACTTGATTTTGCAGCAGTTTATTCAAAATGTGTCTTTGATTTTGCTATGTAGTTTACTTCTTTTAATTCATGCATATCTGACTCTCACAAACTTTCCAAGCTTTGGGAAAATACAAGGTTCTGAGGTTTTAATGAAAATCTGCCTCATACATGTTTTTTTATATTCTCTCTGAATGAGCGCTTTCTCACTTTCAAATTATATCCTTGAAAGTGGTAAAAAAAAAAATTCTCTTGAAGTGTTTATGAATATTAGTAACCATTTGATTGAGTCTCTGTAAGTATCTGTTCTGTTCTGCACATACTTTTATGTAATATCATACGCATGCTCTATTATATCGCATCTTGATATAATATCCTAAGCCAAGAAATATTTCACCTTCTTCCAAAAAGAGGAGTAGGGATGTCTTGAAAATAAATATTTTAAACGAAATTTTGTGAGGGTGTATCAGTTTTCAGTGATAATATTTTCTGATACAATTTCATATTAAAATGAAACAGAGATGCTGACTTTTCCCCTTTTCCTAGAAAAGCAAATGGAGTGGAAATGGCATCAAGGTAGGTTGGCAGACACCCAAGTCCAATTATCTGTATCTAACTACCTGCCTCAAATCTTCCAACTTCCAGACAAATGTCCTACCCATTTGCTGTTCTGGGATAAGGTCATTGCTTTTCTCTCTCTTCTTTATTTCTATTTTTTCCAAAAATATTGTTTCTTCATGATGCATYGAGAGGAAAACCTATAAAAAAGCAATAATAAATGTGGAATGGAAAACATGTTCATTTGTACATCTTTAGTAAATGCATGTAAGTGTAGCAATGTGCATGTGCACCTATAGTAAGTGAAAAATATCCTCTTTCACACAGCTTTTAGCTTTTTATTGGAGGATAGAGAAGCTGAATGAAAAGGGGAGAAGGATAGAGAAGGAACAACAAAAATAAGAAACAAAACTAAAACGCCAAATAGTTAATCTTATATAAGCCTTAAAGAGCTTCAAAGAGAATTTTACTTGGTAGCCTTAGTGCACATTGTTTTAAATTACAGGATAGAAAATGTGTGTGCGAAAAGCAGTGTGATTCTATTGATGTGAATATATCTGGATTGTGTGACTTATTGCAGCATGTCATGGTATGAATTTTCCCTGTGATTTATCTGACATTGCTTACAATAAATACTAATTTAATATTAATACTAAATTTAATACTAATAAATACTAATTAAATACCACTTATTTAGTGGCTATCATACCTCTGTGACATATCTTGCTTCCTAACTACTATCGTCAGATTTGTTATGTTCTCTACTCACATGCTGCATTAAAAAGATTCTGAGCAGACTGAAAGACAGTTTGTGGGATACATATTAATATATATTATACACTGAAGGTTGTCTTACATTGAATTAAAGAGGATCTTGTTTGCTAGATGTTGAAAGTCTGCCTTCTATTCTGTCTGTATTTTCATTTTCTGAGAAGAAAAGTAAGGATTTTTCTGTAATAGAGAAGCTTTTAAATAATTAGATCAAGATCCTTACAATGTAAAAAAAAACTTTGTGTTGATAAAGGCTTTGCCATTTCAGTCATTAGATCGTGGTTATATTTCCCACTGTTCCTAGCTAAGCTATACCAAGAGACAGGTGAAATTTGCTTGCTTAGGTCACATGTTTCCAGCATGACAAGAGCTGAAATCAGTATGTAAAATCAAAGGCTAATAACAAAGGTCATTCAGAGGTGAGCAACTGATATTTTACAAATTTGCCATTGTCTAACAGATAAATCAGAAATGTCTGTCAATATCGGACAGATACTGAAACAAAGTGCATTTGCTTTTGTATAATGGTTGCTTTTTGGAAAGAAAAGCTTGAGGTGTATATAGAGGTATAAACRTAGAAGAAGAATTGAAGCCTTCCATTATGTTGTTTAACTTTTATGCTTGTGTATTTAATTTTTCTTTATGTGTTTATCTAATCATTTTGTGATCTAAGATAAGTCATATAGGCCTGAAATAGTGCTTAGAAAGCAAGGACTTCACCCTAATTCCCAGCTGCTTTATCTTACAGAGTTGTTCAGTGAGTTTGGCCTAAGAGTCCTGAAAGTGAGAAGTACTATCTTAGTGCTAAATGCTGTTGCTGAAAGTGGAGCTAAATCAGTAACAGAATAACAAAAATATATTCACATCATAAGTCACTCATTACAGTTCCAATGTTGGCAAAGCCTAACCTTTGCCGATGAATTCCAGTGTACAATTCAACTATCTGTGAAGGAAGCTAGTTTAAAAAAAAAAAAACATATACAAAACTATTCATTTTTCACCAATAAAAACAGAAAAAAGAACAAGCACATATTTGTGCTTTCTTCTAGCTTTGTTTACTTAGAAGCTTTAGACCACAGGTTTTGTTTGTCTGGCTGGTTGGTTAATTTTCATTTCTGGAATTTTGTGCTGTATTCTCCTAAGTATTTGCACATTCTAGCAACTGATATTTCAAGTTGTAGGTAATCTGCTGCTGCTCTCTGCCTGGAGTGCAGTCTGTTATGACCAGAGCTTGAATAATCAATGTTTTTCATAAATTCTTCAATGGATTTGGCAGTAGATATTAATCATAAAGTAGTATGTTGTGATTAAGATAACATGAGTTAGTATTCTGTCAATCATTTCATGTTCCATATATGATTAGAAGTTCATCTCAAAAGAAAAGTAGAACAGCCATCTTAAGAGCTGTAATGTATAGAATAGTTTTTGTGGTAAAATTAATAAGAGAAGAAATTTAAGTGTTAGAAATGTATTGCAAATCTATTTAATTAAAACTAGTAACATGATTATATATGACTAAAAGGTAACTTTCCATAACCTCCGAACAATTTCATTTAYCTTTAGACAGGAACAAATCTGCAAATTTGATTAGGTTAGTTCCTCCTTTCTTAGTTAGTATTAATACATGGTTCCCTTCAGGAAAATATCCTGTCCGTGTTCGAATCGCATCCTAGCTCTTCTTTGTTTATAATCTGTATTTTATTTTCCATTCATAAATTACAGTGTCAGAATATGATTATCTGCCAAGACAAACAGATTTACCACTCTTGTAGATAGCTGATAATGCTGAATTTTGATCTCAATGACAGTTTGTCTTTTCAGTAAACTTTGAATTCAATAACTATATTATTCTTCTCTGAGAGATGTATTTTCAGTAAAGCTTTTATCATGAGACCTATCACAGTCATATATAGAAATTACCTGCAAGGGTTATGTTACAAACAACAGTGTAAGTTTTATGTATGGGGAGTAGGTATTTTTGCAAGAAACTGAGAAGATACACCTGTTAAAATCTTTTCTCATGTTAATTGTTATCTAACTGCCTCTGTTAGTATACTTAATATATAAGCTATGCTATAGATATGTGCTGTAAGTCTGTGAGCATACATGTTATAGGTGAAAAATGGTCATAAATACCAGACAAGATAAACCATAGTCAGGAAAACAGAGTTCTGCAGAAAAGACTTTTTGTGTTCGTCCAACAGGATATCGTGTAAATAGGAGATGATCAAGAGGGGATAAAATGACACACTGGAAACCTCCTTTCTGATCCTTCTAGACAAAGGGAATGGTAAGCAAGCTCAGCTGAAASGGTTTCTAACATTTGAAATACTGATATCTGGATAAGTTGCCATCAGGAAAATTGTTGTACATGATACAACATATTGATGTTGGTATTGCCTGTTGGGACAGAGAAGGATTTCCATTGCTTCAATATATTTGTGCATTTTAGATCTAGACAGACTTAATGTTACTAATCTTACTGTGGTACATTTATTATACCATAGCACAGGAAATCTGACTTCTATACAGAGCTAAATCAAATTGTTAAGTTAGAAATATAATCTAAGTAAGAAAGTTTCTAGTAGAGTGTACTTTGAAGAGCTTCTAGTTCCTTTAATGAACCCCAGAAGATGGATGGAAAGTGGAAAGTTATGCTAAAAAAAAAAAAAAAAAAAAAAAAAAAGGAAAGAAAGTGGCTGAAAAGAAAGTGGCTGAAATGTTCTGGAAGCTGTTCTGGAATTTTCATGCCACAGAGGTTATTTTTCTAATAGCATATTATTTTTAAGAGCTTATATATATTAACTAAATCTCAAAGATTTGTCCACTTACATTGTGGTAAATTCATTCCACAGAGCATGAATGATTTGCTTATTGTTACCCTTGACCAAATGGCCAAACTGAGAAAAGAGCTCAGAACATACTAATCTTCTTGTGTTTCATCACAGCAAAAAAGATGAAAACTTGTACGTTGTTTCAGGACTTTTTTCCTCCTGTCAATATTGATTTCAGTTCTGCTTTGCATGTATTCTACCTTTAGATAAATAACATATTATTTTAAAAATCCATTAAAGATTTTATGCTCTTACAGAGAGTAAAGTGCTGGCCTTTTGCAGTTCATATGCATTCTGTCATTTAAACATTGAAAACTTCATCTGCAATGTAGAGTTTGGTGGACAAAAATTAAAATTCCCTATACTGAAATTCAGTTTCATGTAGAAAGGTACTATTACCTGAAAATCATTGCCATTATATACATACCATATCCTTTTACTGATATAATGTTTAATATAATATATCTGTGTTGGCACCTTGTTATACCAACTGATACAGCGTAACTGAGTTGCTGAGACAGTAATCCCAGGAAATTTTCAACTTTTCTAGCCAAACATAAGTGATCTTTGATTCTTCATATCCGTTTCTGGATTGCCTTATTGCAAAACAGTAACTATGGGATACAAACTCAAACATACCTCAATCTTCAAGTAGCCTAAAAATATCAAAGAAGAGAAAGAGAATGTAGTACAACAGAGAAAAAGAAATACGCAGTCACCWTTGTATAAGGCTATAATTCCTTTATTAAAGAGAATTAAAAGATTTTGAGACAAGTTCATTGGCTGGATTAAGGAACTGGAGAACTAGAACTGAAGGCTTAAGTTAGTATATACAAATTAGAGATCTCTTGATTTTCAGAGGGTTATCATTTCAAAATAATTTCAAAATAGCAGGAATAACGCACATATAGTAGTAAAAAAAAAATTGACAGGAGGTAAATGTAGAGCTTTTTCTGACAGTTTTATTTGAGCAGTATTCCATCTTTGAAATTGATAGTAATAAAGGTATGATAAATTATTGACTAAAAGTAATAACTAATTATATCACTATCTCCCAACTCAGAAATGTTTGTAAGTATCTGTGCTGTCAGAGCAAGCACGAAAAGACACAAAAAATCTCTGAGATTCAGAGCAATTTTCAAAGAAGAAAACTTCAGAGTTTTGTCTTGCTGTGCATTTGTCAAAGGCAAGGAATTAGCAGCTCTATATACCCAAGTCACAGTTGCAATTGCCATGAAGAGCATGTCAATATGCCCCAGAGCTGCACGGCATCTCTCAGGAGAGAGGGAGAGAAAATGTCTGTGTCCTTGAAAAGCCACAGTGTGCATTGGAACAGATTCCTCGCTGTTCCTTTCCATCATGGATCCTCTTGTGCCAGCGTGGTGATTTGGCACTTGGCAAAGACATATTCAAAGCAGCTATATAGTACTCTGGAGATCTGCACTTTAACCATCTGGATGACAGGGTTCTTGCCCATCTTTTCAGGGGCCTCTAACTTGCTTATTCTTGAAGCTTTACTAACCTCTTTGAACAGATAGGAAAAAATAAGAAGGAGTTGTGTTATAACACAGTGTTCTTCATTGCAAGATTAATTTCACAGCAACAGGTACTTTTAAATATCAGGTTGCCCAGAAGTGCCTTATATCAGATGAATACTAAATGCCAAGTAAAGCAGTGAAACAACATGGTTGTTGGAATTGTCCAAGATATCAGTGTTAATATCTAGTTCTTTTATACAGCTAAATGATAGCCAGAAGGGGCTATTATGATAACTGAGAAAAGTTAAAATGCATAACTGAACTGCAGTTATGGCCTCATGTTCAAGAACATGTGCCTTATCCTGGTTTCTGAAAAGCTCTAAACATCAAACTTAAGCCCATTATACTGTCTCTGGACTGCCTAGGTTTCCCATACGTGTGAAATTGTTAGTCAAAGGCATGTGCTTGTGTTGCTAGTGCTTCTATATGTGACGCAGGTGAAAATTGTGGTCCAGTGCTTAAAGTGTTCTTTTTAATTGTTAAAGGTGCCTGCCACGCTGAACTGATGGGTGTTTATTTGGGTCCCAAATAATATGAATAGGTCATTTGATAGGAATATACTGAGTAGCTTGCTCAAACTACTTTGATTCTTTCTTTTCTTTTTTTTTTTCTATTATGCTTTCTTTTTCTTTCTAAATAACAGCTTGAACAGAAAGCACTGGAGTCAGAATGGCTCTATTTAGGTAAATTGCATAACTCAAGATTCAGTAAGCTGCCACAATGTAGGTGGAAGTCCTCCAAACTGTGGTTAAGACTTAGAAAGACACAATCCTTTCAGTGCAGAATATCAAGGATGATTTATGATTTTCATGGATCAGTAGTTTGCTGTTACTAATGTTCTCTCTTATCCCCTGCTGGGTCCCAAATACCTTTTTCCAAGCAATCAAATGTAAAGGAAAAAAGAAAGAAAAAAGAAAAAAAGCTGTTTCTGCAAATTTTTTGCGTGATCCCTCTCTCTGTGAGCAGTAGATTTTTTTTTTTTTTTTCTTCTTCACAGGGCTTCCTGGATACCTTAAATATATGGCTAAATTCCATTCTTTGCAGTCAGGGCAGGTGAGGGAAGAGCATTAGCAGAGGAAGTTCCTCATTACTGTGTCTCAGTTCTGAACTGGAGCCTCTTCAGAGCCTCTCGAGCTCAAAAGGTACTTCATTAGCCTCTGCGCTGAGACTGCCAATGAGTACCAATTAGTTCCAGGAGGCATTTGTTGCTGTGATAGAATTTCTTTCTCTGATAGAAATGGTGATGATAGCTGGAGCATGCTACCTAGATTAGACTCACCAGGTCTCATGTATATTATCTGAATGCTTAGTAATTTTGTAAATCATGAAAAATCACACTACTCGGACTTCATGCAAATCTCTGTTTTACCTGTGATGCATCTGAATCAGCTTTCTGTACTTGATGTACTGCTTGATCAAGGTTAGTCTTTCAATTGCTGTAATTATGGGTGTTTGCCTGAATGAAACTATATCGAATTATCTCTGGTCTCTTTTCAGATCTATGTAATTTACTGCTCTGATTTTGATCAGGAAAAGCATCTTTCTTATTAAATGTGTGTCTCTATATGGGATTTATTTTGAATTTTACTGTTTTGTGTGTGTATATATACATATATATAAAGACACACACAGTCTTTTTTCCTCATTTTTCCTTTCTGAGATTCCATTAGACTTTTTTCTCGAGGTATACATTTTTGTTTAGAATTAATACAAATTAAAATTTCAGGAACCTGTTCCTCTGTTGTTCAACTTCATCCTCTTCCCAGTTATGAAAGGATGTTTCTTGAATTCATGCAAATTCCAGTGATTGCTCTCATTAGTCCACTAAAAGAAATAGCTTATAGTTTCTTAGTTATGTGTTTTACTTATTCTTTGCCTCTTGCACTAACCTCACTACCTCTTCAAAGTCTGCTTTGGTTTTTATTACTTTTTGCTAATGAGTATTTACTAGAGCCGTATTAAAGATACGGGCACATATGCACTACCAGTGAGGAAAGGCTGTGAGAGCTGGGCCTTTTTAGCCTAGAGGAGAGAAGACTGAGGGGGGATCTTATCCATGACTACAAACGCCGTAGAGGAGGGTGTCAAGAGGATGGGGCTGGACTCTGTTCAGTGGTGCCAAGCGATAGGACAAGAGGCAGCAGGCACAAACTGAACCACAGGAAGTTCTCTTTGAACATGAGGAAGAACTGTACTGTGAGGGTGACAGAGYGCTGGAACAGGTTGCCCGGAGAGGCTGTGGCATCTCCTTTTCTGGAGAAATTCAAAACTCACTTGGACACAATCCTGTGCAACATGCTCTAGGTGACCCTGTCTGAGCAGGAGGGTTGGGCTAGATGATCTCCAGGGGCCCTTCCAACCTCCTCCATTCTGTGATTCTGTGATTTTTATGAAAACCTGTTTTTCCTGGTCCACAATCTCAAAAGAAGAGTATCATACTCTTATATATCAGTCAACAAGGGAAAGAAAGAGGATCTGGGAAACACCAGATTGGTCAGCCTTACATTAGTCTCCAGGAGAGTTATAGATAAAACCCTGCTGAAAACTGTATCAAGACCTGTGAAGAACAGAAAGGTGACTTGGAACAATTTACCAAAGGTAAATCATGTCTGATCAACTTTATTGCCTTCTCTGACGAGTTGATTGGCTCTGTGGAAGGCAAAGGATCCACTCAGGAATCCCTTTCAACTTAAATTATTCAATCATTCTGAAATTGTCTGAATGTGTTTCTTTTAATGAAACTAAATTTGATAATGAATGTATGTTTCTCTAAATTAAGAAGGAAAATAAGGAAAAATTAAAATGTTCTTAAACAACTGTAATCTTTAATTCTAGCACCTTGATCRTGAAATATCTACCCTTATGCTGCTCTTACTGAGTTTCAAGGTGTTATTCTGGTAAGATTTATTCCCCTCATATCTCTTGTTTTCTCCTTTTAATTCCACGATTATTTAAGCAAGAATATTCTTATTCTTTCCGCGTAGCATGAATTCAATTCTGATTGCCATTGTTAAAGTTCTGCTACTCTCAAAAAAATAAGATAATATTTTCTATTTGGGCAAAAGCCACGTTTCTCTCACAGTTACGTACAGGTGGGAGGGACTGAAAGGTAAGAAGTGGTGAGAGTCAAGGAAAGAGAACTATGAGCAAGGCCAATGCACTATTGATGAAATCGGTATACCAAGCTTATATAGATCTGACCTAACAAATTTTATAAAGTAGTATTTCACAGGCARTACTCCTGATTTACTTGTGCAGGTGGAATATCTGCTAGGAGCCAGGCTGAAAAAACAATAGCTTCTATGTTTGAAGAGTCAAACATCAAGCTTTAATGATGTTCAAATTTCAACTTTGGAAACAAATAGCATATCTTAAAATAAGAAAAAGAGTTACTATATGAAAACAAATTATAYTCAGAGGGAAAGGCTAATAGATTTGTAAACTGAATATTGCCTAAAAGAGGGTTGCTTAGATTAGGTGGATACAGACACATACAGAAATGGTCAAAAATGAAGAAAATGAGATAGAATTTCTAAACATATAAAGATTTTTCTTCAGGWTTGAAAAATAGTATTTTGGAAGCTACAAATGGATAATTGTATTTTTTTTCAGGAGTGTTGGAGGAGACTCCTTTCTTTCTTTATGAAAACTAGAGAGTAAAGAAGAAAGGCCAATCTGAGATTTCTAATGAAGAAACTATCCACTCCCAACACCCTGTATGTGCATGCAGCTACCAAGAATTTCATTTAATTCCAGTTTCTTGCTTAGCCTGTGGTTCARGTAAACATTATTCCTTCCCTTTTATTGGTGCTTTGAGATTCTGCAGCTGAGTTTCTCGTATAATAATATTTTCAGATTGATTTAATTCCAAAACAAAAGTCAGACATATCATCAGATTTTACCAGTCTTGTTTCAAAATCAAAGAAAGCCATGTGCTGTACAAGGTTCCATTGGCACATTGCTAGTCATCCCAGAGTGGCAGACCATAAAATATTCTTAAGAAATAAAAAATAATAATAGCATAAACAAGCAAAGCAACACCAATACCAGTGTTTGGATAACACCCTTGTGACTGGAGGGCACCATTTATTGATCTGATTTTTATACATACCAGACAGGATTCCCCTGCTCTAAATTATACTAGGAGAGTCAGCTTTTCCTGTGAAGGAGAAAAAGAGTAAGATAATCCTAAGCAAGGGTGTGTTATTTTATGTGAGTGAAGAGCTTTACCTTGGATAATTCCACACCAACTCTAGTGAAACTCTCTTTAGATTTATGAGATGGTAAATTTTAATGCAATTTACTCTATTTTATTGAAGGAGGAAAACAAGCTACTCAGCCTGTCTTATGCTGTTATGTGTGATCTTGCACCTCCATGAAATCTTTAGAGAATGGTGGTTTCCAGTTACTAGTGTGGTAGGTTAATAATCTTTGGTTTATCTAATCTCATGCTTATCAGGGATTATTCTGATTTGGAAAACTTACTGTATCTATGAAGGCTACTATTATTCTGTGTAGTCAGATTGTTAACTCTTAGACTAGAATTTCTCAGTATTCATTTCCTGTAGATCTGTGCTAAGGTGATTAATCTCAGGTTTATTTCTAGTGATTTCTAAGGTAATTTCTAGCCATTTCCACCATTACACTCCCTCAGATCAAATTTATGCTGAGSATAGAAATATCTTCCTGTAACATTTTTACTGGACTCTGTACATTTATTGGAAATTTCTTAGAGTCTTCAAGCTGTAATATATTAACAACTAYTGAACTTCAGTAGTTTCACAGATTTCATATGACTATTCCCTGACCCAGCACTCTGTAAATGTAAATAGGTCTGCTTGTATTTAGTTGTTTTTAATTTCAGTGGTAGAATGATTGGAAGCAGAAGAACAGATATTTCTGTTCTATTCTAAGCCTCTGTTTTTACAGATGCAGGATGATAGGCAKTTATATCTTAAATTTTCAGTAACAACAACAACAAAAAAATCTACTTACCACCACAATCATAAAGGAGAGAAGAAGACCTTATGTCCTCTTTTCAACTCATATGTGCCCATTAAGTATTGAAAACTGTCTGCACTAAGAAGCAGTTTAGGAATTCATTTAATTTTACTCCCTCCRAGTTTTACTAAACTTCCTCCTGATGGGCAGATGCTTTTACATATTAWTTTCTGGGAATAGGTTGCCCTCCAACATCCACAGAAGATTTTCCTACTCAGAAGAGAGACTTAATACATAAACATTTTTCATCACTAATACATTTCATTACTAATGAATTAATTAGTACTGTTCTCAAGAGGGGAAATATTTTCCAAGTTTTAATGTGGATTTCTTTGAAATATCACAACTCAAGAAACAGTAGAATGTCAGTAGAGCAGTAGAAGAGGCAGGGAGGGTGGCGTGGGTTTGTTTTTTCCCATTCTGCCTTAAAAATAGGATATATCATTATAAACACAGAAAAGCCTATTGTCTCATCACTGCTAGGAAAATTCTCAGCATGGTGTGTGCTATATGAAACTTAAATGACTTAGATAAAGTAACAGAGTATAAAGTTGAGTGTGTATTTTCTTACAAGCTTTTGATCCTTTACTAAAGGAGTGAAGTGCTTCTACTTAACCAAGAAGGCAATTTCACAAGTAATTGTGTATTTTTGGTAGACAGATTAATCTGTTGTATGAAGAAGGACCTTAATTATAAGTTTTTGCTATAAACTAGGACTTAGTGCAGGATTTTAGCACATTGAGTTGATATTATASTGAACAGTTAAAAAGTAGTCTGAATGATGTATATCATGATGAGAATCAACTTCAATTAGTGTATGTTTATCTGCCAGAGTCTCATTTGTATGTGTATATGGTCAAGTGAATTAAAATCTCATATTAGGCTTTGGGAGAGGCGTCAGAAATTACTGTTTTTTTTTTTGTTTGTTTGTTTTKCCCGCTTCGGAGTCATCAATACAGTTTAGCTGAACACTATCTTACAATTAAGCAAGCATAGATAAGGAGAGTGTATTAAATCTGTGATTTTTTTAAAAAAAGCTATAGTATAACAGATGGCTTAGCTGCTGCAGACAAGTGSAAATGTAAATAATTTGGAATTACGTTAAGTTATAGTTATTGGTTRCTCATCAGTTAAAGTAGTTTATGAGGATGCAATTGTTACAAATCAAAGTTCCTCCAAGTGAAATAATTCCAACATAAAAATAATATAAAAGCCCTTTTAAAAGAAATAAGTATTAGTATTTGAATTTATTTACTTCAGTAGGCAGCTAGTATGACTTCTACTAAGTACTCATACAGTGCTTTTTCAAGGSCAGATAATGCATTTCCAAATTATATAGACTGACAATATCAATACGGTTGCATTAGTAGAGATGCTTTGGCCCTGTGGTATCAGTAAAACTGCCATTTATATACGGTCTACCATTAATGGTAGATGGTGACCTAAYTTTTAGTTAATATATGATACAGATGGTATCTAGCCTTTTGTCATTATATTGAAAATTTACGCTGGCCACTTGCATTAGAAAATAAAAATGCTGATTTAGTTTCCTTTTCATCTCTTGGTCTCCTCTGTTGTGTTTCAGCTTAAAGGAAAAAGAATAATTCTGATTAGAGCTGCTAAGGCTCAGTTTCCCATGGCAGGACACGCGCTGCTCATAGTGGCTTTGATAAGAGTTATCCGCGCTGCGAGTCAGAAGTGCAAGGCCCCAGGAGGGCAGCGAATGAGGGAAAGACAGTAACAAATTGACTGATAGACAGAGCTTTGTGGCCAAACTCCAGTCTGCAGTGGATTTTCTGCAGCACAGTTATGAGCTGCTGACAGAGGGCCTGTACTGGGAAGGCTGACATTAGCTTTATCAGGGTGATGTGAATAGAGCTTCTAGGAGAACAGTTATGTGACTGAGAACCAAAATTAGGCTACACGTTTGTCCAGAGGCACGTGTCACTGACGGAGTAAGAACCTTGGCGATTTTTAAATGACATTAAAATTAATGCCRTACTTCCATCACTTTGCTTCTGCTGCCCTGCCACGTGGTTTTCCATATTTTAGAGTGCACACATCATTTGAGCTCTGAAGTAAAYTTGCTTAGTCAAAAAGTCAGCTGTATTCAAATTATTCATAAGGGAAATTGCGTCTTAGGCAATTAAAACGTGTGCTGGGCAAAGAAAAAATGTTGCTTCCTGAAAGCAAAAAGCGGATGCTTCATGTTGGAAATTCTTTTCTGTTACTAAGCACCTAATTTTGTAGAAAGACTTGCTTTAGTCAGACCATAMAAGGGCATGATGGAAAAGATCTATTTTAGTTTACTTCAGTGCTCCTCCTCTTCTCTTTATGAAAAAGGCTCTCTCTTCCACTTCTTTAAAAAAAAAAAAATTCAAAATGTTCTGTCACTTCTAAGGAATTATGCACTAGTTTTGTTTTCATTATATTGCAAATGCTAAATATAATCTAGCCCACACAAACATATGGGGGAAATTAATGTTTTTTTTTAGCCTTGGGCCTGCAGTTATATAGATGAGGCGGGAGCAAGCATGAGATGTGATCAGGTGTCAGATGCTGGAGCCATGTTCCCCGTGTGGCACGAAGGTCAATTTACCTGAAGAAACATGAGGGGAGTGGATCTGGAATAAACACTGCTCTCATCATCACTCTTCTAAAATTTACTAGGAGGGGAAATGAGCCATACTGGCTCATATTTAAAATTAGTCTGGTAGAATAAGAAGTAGCACATGACACATCTTTGGCCCGCTTGGAAAACAAATTACCCCACTTGAGCCATTAAAAAAAATTGAATTCTGCTAGATGTGTTTATTCATTGATCTGTAATTTATGACCCTTACAGCAAAATCATGTCAGCTGGGTTGTCTTTTCCTTATAAATGAGTAGTTCTTGTAAACATTTTCTTCATTTTCTTCTTTGTTCCTTTTTTACTAAAGTTTTCCGACCTACACTGAACAAGTTGGTGAACTGACAACACTAAAAACAAAACCAGTCCCCTTCCCTCAATCTATATGATCATCAGTTGCATTCACCAYGTCTAGAGGAAGAGCCTATTCCTGTTCGTGTCCACTCTTCAGTATCTGAAGTGGCTAAATCCTGATTTTATTCCTGTTGTTTCTGTACCTCTCAATGCTACAATTCTAAAGATTTACTAATTTATGGGTCCTAGGTGTTTCTCAGTACTGTGCAAGTTTCTGTCTGCAAAAGTTTGGGGCAAAATTCATGTTAAATTGTTGCACGTATTTCACCAGCACGTAGAAACTTGCAGAAGTTGGCCTTCGGCCTCTCTTGTCGGTGGCTGAAGCAGGAGCAGAGTGATCTCTGAGTCGGCTCGTGTTTTGGAGGGTTGTACCCAGGCCCCCATGGAGACGCAGCAGTGCGACAAGACTTCTGTTTCGCTCTTACTCAAACCATTTAACAGGTGTAGCGAGAGAGCTCCCTATTTTTGCCATTTATCACACTCCCACAGAGAGGCCAGAAGAGAATCTACTTCTCTTTTTCTATTCACAGAAATCATCAGGTTAAAGGAGATAATTCTTTTTTGTTCTATTTGCAGTCCACCTGCTGATGTAGTTTTCAACTTTTTTAACCTGTTCAGTTCATCTCTGCTACTGAATCAAATAGAATATTTAAGGCCATATTGTACCATTGATTTTTAAGCAGAGCTCTGTTGGATTCTGTGGGGAATTGTGTTTTAAAATCAATGGTACAAGATGATTCAAAATAATAAAAAGAGAGCAAAGGGATATAGAATTTAGTTCAGCTATGACCTGTAATATAGAAAAACCTATTAATTAGTTACATCACATAAAGCATGTACTGGGTAACACTGTGCATACCTTGCTCAAAGAGAGGATTCTGTATTTATATATAGAGAGGGGAACTGCATCTGTGAAATAGAGTCCATTATCTACCTTTTAGTTATGGTTTATCTAAATTGGTGAATTTACTCTATAAATTACAGYTATTTTTCACTGTAATACACTTCAATAAAATTAAAGAAAATACCTAGCATTTGTATTTTTCCATAGAGCAGTATTAAAAGAATATATACATAAACATATTAAAATAATTTTATTTAGGTTACTCATGTTAACATGTTTTTGTATCTGGAAAAAWTAATCTTTTTAGTGTTGATTTGAGATATAAAATCAAATTGAAAACCATGTAAGCAAGGTCAGAGCTATTGTGCCTTTAAATTTTTTTTTTAACAGTCTCATGTAAGCATGGTTTCATTAATCTTATAATTCATTTGTAGCATTTTCTTACTCCTTGACAACATAGATATCTCTCCTTTTTTTGCTGTATTTTGCTGTTATCATCTCTGTCTTTTATAATTCCTCAAAATTTAAGGCCTCTATCTTGCTTCAACTTTGAAATCTTCCAGRTTAACCATTCAGTCCTATCTCTTTCCAGTAAGGTACTTCTACTCTCTGCTTGATTCTTCATATTTCTGTTTCTGTATCAGCTCTTAGCCCATTTGCACCTGTTTTGAAAAATCATTATCAGAAATCTGAATATGAGGGGGGAGCTCTGTAACTTTTATAGCCCCAATTAAATAATTGAAGAAAGAAATTGGTATCCAAAATCAAGGGGAAAGGAAACCAGGTTACTATATGAGAGCTAAATAAGAATATAAAAAAAGAGAATATATAATAAATAAGAATATAATAAATATAAAAATAAATAAGAGTATGCCTGACACATTTTAATAGCTTCTCTGAAAGATCCTGTTTTATTCAAAGCCCTTTATTATGTTCTATCAAAATATGCACATCTATTTTTGTAAGGTTTTTTTTTAATAAATAGTATATGAAGCCAGTGACTGCTTATTAAAATGTTTGTAGCCTACTTTGTACTTACAGCTGTTTTTCTAACAATGCAAAAGTTAATTAGAGTTGTTGGGGARATACAAAAATAAAGCAAAATAATGATAAAAACCCTTCAAACTAATTACCCTGGTTTATTGTCTGTGTGGGATATAAATGAGACAAAATCAAGTAAAGCATGGTAAATATGATAGAGGGGGAGAGAGAAGGAAAAAAAGACTTTTTAAAAGACTTTTTAAGTAGCTCTAGATCTAACTAGCTCTCTGGGCATGATTTTGCTTTCTAAATTCTTTATTAAAAGACCTTTTGAGTGTAAATGTATAATGTCTCTCGAATTGTTAACTAACGCCACTTTCTTTTGTTTGTTTATTCTTTCTTCCAGTTTCAGTGCATGTCACCAGATTTTATTGTTTCCTGTTTTTTCGGGGTCCTGTCACACCATAAAATGGTGAGCATAGTTCATAGTATGTTATTCTAGAGTGTGAAAAACTGCTCTTTCTCACCCGCCTCAAAACACACAACTTCAAGAAAGCCCTTATCATGCAATTCATTCTATGCTGTTGTAACCCCAGAATTTGAGGGACCCTCAGGACCCAAAGACTGGTTGGACAATGCAGTTGCTTAACTGCTCTACATGACTGAGTGAAATATTTAAATATCTCCTAACATATGCACGCTCTTTCAAGAAGAGGATTTCAGATAATAATATCACAGATTGGTTGAGGTTGGAAGGGACCTCTGGAGATCCAACCTCCCTGCTCAGCAAGGTCACCTAGAGCATGGTAGACAGGGTTGCATCCAGGCGGGCMTTGAAGATCTCCAGAGAAGGAGGCTCCACAACCTCTCTGGGCAACCCGGTCCYGTGCTCTGTCACTCTCGCAGGGGAGAAATTCCCCCTCACGTTCAGGCGGAACTTCCTGTGCTTCRATTTCTGCMCGTTGCCTCTCGTCCTGTCACACGGGACAACTCAAAAGAGCTTGTCCCCATCCCCTCRACACCCTCCCTTCAGGTACTTGTAGACATTGATAAGATCCCCCCTCAGTCTTCTCTTCCCTAGGCTGAAGAGGCCCAGCTCTCGCAGCCGTTCCTCGCAGGGCAGATGCTCCCGTCCTCTGATCATCTTCGTAGCCCTACGCTGGACTCTCTCCAGTAGCTCCATGTCTCTCTTGGACTGGGGAGTYCACAACTGGACRCAGTACTCGAGATGAGGCCTTGCCAGGGCCCAGGGCTGAGTAGAGGGGCAGGATCACCTCCCTTGACCTACTGGCAACAGTCTTCCTAATGCAGCCCRGGAGACYATTGGCTTTCTTGGCCACAAGGACACTTTGCTGGCTGATGGTCAACCTGTCATCCACCAACACTCCCAGGTCCTTCTCTGCAGAGCTGCTCTCCAGAAGGTCAGCCCCCAGCTTGTACTGGTGCATGGGGTTATTCCTCGCTTAGGTGCAGGACCCTGCACTTGCCCTTGTTGAACCTCAGGAGGTTCCTCTCCGCCCAGCTCTCCAGCCTGTCCAGGTCTCTCTGAATGGCAGCACAGCCCTCAGGTGTGTCAGCCACTCCTCCCAGCTTGGCATCATCAGCAAACCTGCTGAGGATGCATCTGTCCCCTCATCCAGGTCACTGATGAGTAACTTTTTTGTATATGTATGTATGTRTATATATATATATATATATATATATAAAAGCAAAATAAAACTTGGTTGAATTTGACCCAATTAACAAATAGGAAAAAAATCTGTTTTCGTTACATAAGTTATACCTTAAAACCTATATATCATATTTGAATCTAGAATTTATTTTATTCAGTCATTCATTGGTATCAAGCCCTTTTTATACATTTTGGTGTAATGTAGTTATGTAATGATTTTTTGTGTATTCTTTGGAATAAAGTCATCAAGCATTTTCCGATATTATTACGACATTCTGCAAATACTCTGTCATACAATGTGTGTTTTCCACAACATACGAAGGTGTCTAAGCAGTTTTTACACTATTCCATGAGAGTTCTTTGTAATCTATTATTCTGTGTGGGCAGTAGAATGTGCCCACAAAATGCAGTACCTGTTTAATACCTGATGACATCAAATATTATGAAGCAAGGAAAACTCTACCCATTGTGATTTGGAAATCTCTTCCAACCCGTTACTAATGACATCAGTAACAGCCTGTATCCTCACTTCAGTGAAAGCTGGATCCTGCCCTAAATGAGAAGAAACTGAAAGTACGGCAGATTACTTCTTGAGATGTATATAATGAYGCTAGAAATATGTATCTTTAAATTTTGTTCTTTTTTTAATTTTGTGACAATTCTTGTTTTATCTATATGTTTTTTTCCATAGGTAGGAGAAAATGTAAGRATGATTGGAACTTCAGCATGTCACCTTCCAAATGGTTTCTGCACAAAGGTATGACAGAAGGAATTGATTTTTGTTTTTTGTCAATAATTCTAAACTGCAACATATATTTTGCACTAGCAGCAAATGCAACGCCTTGGAATTTTTTGTCAGTATTCCTCAAACAAAGTGCATTAAAGGCTACTAGCAYGGAAGTTTCAGCTTAGTAATTTACAGCCTACAAATGGATTTCTTTCCGACAGTGATAAGTCAGTCAGTGAACCACGTATTGTACATGGATGCCGGGCAACTCACTCAGTAGAGTGAGTTATTATTTTTTTCAGCATTTCTCCTCATAAAGTTTCCAAAATAGAATGATTTTTTGACAGAGAYTTTCTGGACCTTTCCTAATTTTTGTGCTTTATTCAGCTATTRTCAAATGGGTTCAAATAAATCATGGTGTGTGAACTGAGCATGCCCTTTAATAACCTCATTTTGTTATTACTCTGGAATTCAAAATACTGTTTCAAAGTAGTTAGTTCTGGCTTTTGGATAACTAATAGTAGTTTATCTTCAGAATTCCATACACAAAAGAAACATTCTCACGTATTTTTCTCATGTATTCTCAGTCATCATTTTTCACCTGGCCAGCAGCAGCAGGTCTTATCAAGTGATCTACAAGCTGCTCTGGTCCCTCACTAGCGCCTTTACTAATGCCGTTTTCTCAGGTAGTAGGAGCCTTTGAATCTCTTGAGAGACTAGGTTTTGTAACAAGAAGTGACACTGTTCAACATCTTCTCAGGATGACTCTGCTTGTCTATATTTGTCAAGCTTTCTGCTTTGATGTTTACATTCAGATACATGTTACTGTATATCAGATTTCTTTTCCTGGTGTTATATGTGAAAATGAGCTCCTGGAAGAGGCAAGAATAAAGCAGTTCATACCAGCTTAACAAGACAGCTGAACAAGAAACGTTTCCAATCCTATTTACCTGCCAAGGGTATTTTTTGAGGACCTCTTGAATGTTTTAGTTAAATTTGTTTCACAAGAGCAATGGTAAAGCCTGCTTGAAGACTTTTAAATTAAATGTACTGATAAAGAAAGCCAAAGGTTAATCACTCATGCTTATCGTGCACTTTTTAAAGTGAGAAACATTACARTATATATGCATACATATATAAGTATTAACATAAATAAATGGGACTGGARTAGACCTCAATAAGTTATCTAATCTGTTCCCTGAAAGATGGTTCTCCAATGGTTCGAYAGGGCCTCTAATGACAGAGAATCTACAACCTTACTTTTCACTTATCTTCGTGCTTCAATGTTATTAGAATATTTTTATTAATATTTAATTTAAATCTTCTTTGCCACAAATTAAAATTGTCTCCGACTAAGATTCAGTGCAGATTTTTGGTTTCTTTATCTAAGCATCTCTTRCTTGATTTTCAGGTATATACTTTAAATAATTACAATTGAAGTAATATATAGAGTTATGTCTATATTCATTTCACTTTTTATTGATGGTAAATGCTGCTGAAATACGTATCCTGAATACCCCTAAATTGTCTAGATCTTGTTGAGAAGGTGCTGCACATTTGTACACCAATATATCTGAATACATGTTCTGCTTAGTTTGTAACACAAGAAAACCACATTTAAGTGCATCTGGAGCAATATTATTTTTATTAGTTTGACWTTTTTATTAGTGAGATTTTTTCTTAAATAAATTTCTCTCTTTTTTAATGTATGCATGTTGTTTTAAAGACTGATTGTTCTTGAACAATAATTTTTTAATTTTTATTTTCATACACTAAGTAAAACAATAAGTAAAATTTAAGCTCCAAAGCTAAGTTTAGCTTAGAGGAATGAAATTCTTTTCTCCATATGGGGAATCAATTCTGGGCCACCTTGTTTAAACTCAGTTTTCAAGTTACTTGTTTATATGTTTCAAGTCACAATTCCCTCTACTGTCTCAGGTTATTTCTGTCAGAATTTGTCCCTCCCTGTCCTATGTGTATGCTTATTAATAAATACCTACCATGAATTCACTTATTATGGGACATAAGTATTGTAAAAGTGTGGCCTGCAGTGGGTCTGGGTTACACTGAGATTACAAACAATCGATCTGGTATAGAAATGAAATTCAGTTTCCAACAGGAGAAGCTGGAAGGCTTTATTCAAGGATATAATTATTGGATTCTAAGAGCCTGCATTTCTCTAGTTTTGCCATATGAAGGTTGTGAAACCCACATGGGCTAACAGTAATCTAATACCTGAGTAAGGACAGAAAGACCAGACTCATTTATTTATTTTCAAATTAGGTTTAAAAAATCATGATAGGTGACAGTAATGAAAAAATATCACAATGACTTTATCCATTATCTCTAACTATAACATTCAATTAGGTAATATATTATATATAAATCTAATACTTATTTATGGGTAGGACTCTAGTTAACAACTGAACAAAGGAAATTATAAATCTTACAGGCTAGTCCAATTTGAAATCAATATTTATTCTCCCAACCTTTTTAAAACAAAGTGTTGGAAAAAAAAAAAACCCTCTAACTTACTTCAGTCATTTAACAATACTAAATTCAATTATTCTCTGTGGGCTAAACTGTACCTTCAAGCACAATAGCTGCAAGGAGGAATGTGTGTGAATGAGAGAGTGGAAAGGAAAGGCAAGAAGTGAGTCTGTCTGTCTGTCTGTCTGTCTCTCCCCTCCTCCCCAGCAACTAGATTTTTGGAAGGATTTTCTTTTCATAGGAAATACAAACTATTGATTTTCTTTCTAAATCAGAATGAAAAATAGATTTTTAGATTTCCTACAGAATGGAAATTCTGACTTTCATCCAACCTTTATCAAAGACCAGGGAATAAATTCCCACACGTTCTATTAACATCGATAGCATTCCAAGGCTTTACACTAGCTAAGGCATGGCTTCCAGCGTATTTACTCTCACTTCATACGCTYGTTGGGTACCTGCAGATAACTCGTAAGTGACTGAACTGCAATTCCGTAACAGGGTGGTCTTTCTTTTCTTTTCTTGTTTGGTGCTCTGTCACTCAACATTTTTACCTTTTTCCCTTTGACCCCATGATCAGCATATTGCTAAACTTGGGACTTCTGGATTAAGTTATTGATGGAAAGACAGAAATCAGAAAGAATATTTGTGTGTGCCTGTTTGTATTGAATCTATAATGCTATGGCCATAGTATGTACACACAGGAACCTCTTAGAGTAAACTGTTGATACAGTCTACAAGTATTTCCAGGCCACACATGCACCTAGATGAGATTCGTTCAGAGTATTATTATTCCTTTTGTTATGGGAGTAGAAGTGAGAAAGCTTGCAAACTCTATCTTTTCATAATAGAAATTCATTTTGCTTTTTCTGATGCCACCTAGTCTTTCAAATACATATATTCCAGATGCACAGAATGCATGAAAAAGAATATGTGAAAAATTTTATCTTTGCTGAAACATGTCAAACTGCAGGGACCTGAAAAATATGAGAATGAAATCCATATATGTATATTAAAGTGGAATTATTAGTAACTTTTTATTTAAATAAAATGTGGTTGTCACTTGTGCAATAATAAGGGAGATTAAGCTTAATCATTTATTGTTCAGCACTTTATTAGCTTTAATCAGTAATGAAGTTTCCATAATATGTGATGAAATAAGTGTGGATATGTGAAAGGTGTTTTCACCTGTAAAATAATTTAGCTTAATTTCAAGGATGTGAACCAGCAGTGTGCAGCCTAGTAGATAAAATGTCTTTTTTATATTCCAGATACTTCCTTGTTCATTCACAGTCAGATTTTATTGTATTTGCAGAACAATAGGCAAGCTTCCCCCCCCTAATTTAATACCTGTCGATGCTTATGGGTACAAATGAAAGTAAATGTACATTCTGTCAAGCAGAAATTTCTCTTCATTTGTTCCAACTGGCATGATTATAAATTAATTTTTATCAACTTTTTGAGCACAAATTGAAAGTAAAGATACCTGAGCTTAAAAGACATTGTGGGAAAGGAAGAGCCTAACAGCAAAAAAATTGCAATACAGACATAATATAACTAGTAACTATAAAAACAGTGTTATTTGTAACACAGAAGGATGCCTTCCTAATCCCTGGTTTGCTCTTTATTTGTAATTTGTCTGTGTGTACACACAAACATGCCTTATACCTGCTGCATTCAGTTTAATATTCATTTTTCCCTTAGTGCAAACAAACATCAGAACAGGATTATGCTCTTGTCCTTACTTCAATTCTAAAAACAAGTATGCCCAAAAGTGACATTTTTCTTTCTTGGTTGTTTTACTTCCATATTTTATTCATGCAAAGTGGTATCTGGGTTAGTAGGTATAACGAAGCATACTTAACTCTAAATATCCATCCTAATGGTTTTCTTCTGTGTCACAATATTCCCTTTGTGTTTCAGGTTTAGCAGCCTTATCATAGATGAAATATCAGCCTCTTSTCTATGGCCAAAAAAACCCCTGTGACAACAAAACAAAGAATGAAATAACACTATCGTTGACTTTAGCCATGCTGGAATTTTAAATCATTGGGCAGAAACCTGTTCTTGGACCCTCCATCCCTTCCAAATGTTGCACAATCCTGTAGAACCTACTGTCAAAAACACTGCACGGTGCGTAATTATAACATACTGAGTCTGCTCTTTTTTCCYCCACTTTTTAAAATATAATTCTTAGGGATGTTACTATTTTGAAGTCTGGTCACCCTAGCAAGAAAAAGACGGAAAGAAGGATATTTTCAAATTCTGTATCTGCTACCCAGTACCCTACGATTCTTTGTTTTGTTTTGTTACACAGCCACTTGTTCATATTTATTTTTGATCTTGTCTTGTTGTCTGAAAATAATATAAATAAGCAAGTGCTCTGTGAAAATAACAGACAACTGTGGCTATAGAGATACAGTAAAATTGATGTTAGACGAATGTGCTCTCAAATGAATGAAATTCATTTGGTAAAATAGATACCTGATATTAATCCTTTGCAATACTAGGTCAGTTTGGGGGTTCTCACTTTTTTTAATAGAACAGTTATAATGTTAAAATTAATCCTTGTTTGATGTGCTGCACACAAAAAGCCAAGACGCATCATCAAATCGTTTGCACAATGATACTCAAATTTGTTCTAATCAAAATTACGTCTATCTCCATTTTTCTGCTGTAAGTGACTCTTAACCTGTGCGTAGTGACACTTAACCTATTCCTTTGAAGTAATCTATATTCAAGCAGCATAATATCATATAGTTTGGGCTGTGTAGAATCATAGAATCAGTAAGGTTGGAAGGGACCTCTGGAGATCATCTAGTCCAACCTCCCTGCTCAGCAGGGTCACCTAGAGCATGGTAGACAGGGTTGCATCCAGGCGGGCATTGAGGATCTCCAGAGAAGGAGGCTCCACAACCTCTCTGGGCAACCCGGTCCMGTGCTCTGTCACTCTTGCAGGGGAGAAATTCCCCCTCACGTTCAGGCGGAACTGCCTGTGCTTCGATTTCTGCACGTTGCCTCTCGTCCTGTCACACGGGACAACTCARAAGAGTTTGTCCCCATTCGCTTGACACCCTCCCTTCAGGTACTTGTAGACATTGATAAGATCCCCCCTCAGTCTTCTCTTCCCTAGGCTGAACAGCCCCAGCTCTCGCAGCCATTCGTCATAGGGCAGATGCTCCTGTTCTCTGATCATCTTCGCAGCCCSACACTGGACTCTCTCCAGTAGCTCCATGTCTCTCTTGGACTGGGGAGTTCACAACTGGACGCAGTACTCGAGATGAGGCCTTGCCAGGGCCCAGGGCTGAGTAGAGGGGCAGGATCACCTCCCTTGACTACTGGCAACAGTCTTACTAATGCAGCCCAGGAGACCATTGGCTTTCTTGGCCACAAGGCACCTTGCTGGCTCATGGTCAACCTGTCATCCACCARCACTCCCAGGTCCTTCTCTGCAGAATATGTGCATGTGAARGTTTATTCAGATAGGTTTTTTGATAACTTGTGAATTTCATGGAGGGCTTTAAAATAACAGTTTTAAGAAATACCAGATAAACAGTATAATATACTTCTCATTTAATGAAATAATCCTGTTTCTTTCCTACATAGCTGTACTTAATCACAAGAAAAAGAAAGGAAATAACAATAACTTATTTCAAAGCATAGTGAAATTTCCAAACATTTACTTTAAGTTTTTGCTTAAGCTTTATGTGGAATGGCTGCATATGGAAAACAAAGTTAATTACATTTTAAAAAAAAATACATTGCAAGGGCTCCTATTGGAATAGAAATTATATGCTACCTATGATAGATGAACATGATTTCTTTAAAAAACAAAACAAACAAACAAAAAACTTTAAGACCTTCAGATCTTCTTTGTGCCTACAGTATCTACTGGGATAAATACTGCCTCCTCCTCTAGTACTACTCATTCTTCAATACCTGCAACCTATCCTATATTTCAGCTAATTTGGTGGAGTTAGAAAATCAATTCTGTTTTACAAATACTAATGTGGTGATCATTATCTTTGCTCTAAGGGCTTACATTTGAACACAAAGTAATTCAGATTAATAATGCATATTTAATAAATGGTAACATAAGTACCAAGGAAGCACTTTGGTTTCCAAATGAATCTCAGCATATGGTTTTAATATCTAATCAATAATTAATTATAAGCTAGTTGACCCAATAGACTCTTGCTACTTGTATTAAAAAAAGAAGAACCTTGTAAGCAGATTGGAAAACAGGAAAATATAATATRTAATCTCTTTTTGCACTTTCTCTTCACTCAGGCACAAGATTAAGAATTATTTAGTGTTCAAGAGGCCTTACAACTACATACATAAAATTAAAAAAGAAGATAATCTCAAATAATGCATGTTTGACCTGTAATCTAGCCATGTCCAGTAATGGGTCTAATGCAGTTTCAGTGGACTCAATGGTGAACCAGCCTTTATACCTGTATATGTTGAAGATGTTGTGTAGGTCATCTTGTTCCTCTGTGTTGCAAAGCAAAGTGAAAGGCATTCTTCCCACAGCAGCTGTACATCTTCTCATATATTATGCCTGAGGGGAGAGTGAATACATGCTAATAATCAGTGCCCAACAGCTTGAAGTAGCATACCCAAATAAATTATAGCAAAATAACATCCTGGCAAGATAGCATGGAGCAGCCTGCTAGTTCCATGTGAAGGACCAAAGACTGCCAAATCCCAGCCGTACCTCTGGCCCAGAAGACCTGCACATGTTGCTTTCTCCTGGCAGATTGCAAGGTGTTGACTCGCTCCTGTGACACCAGCAGAAGGTGAATTGTAGATCACAGCCCTTCCTGCCTTTGGGGCAGCAATTGATTTTAACTATAATCAAGAATGAAGAAGAAGAGATAGAGAGTTCTGTTCTCTTTTAAAGTGCAAACATATTTCAATTAATATTAAGCAGTTGATGGAAGTATGAAATAATGAAAATATCTGAGCTGTGAACGTAATGCTACGCAATGGAGTAGCCAAATGTTTGTGTTACCTGAGCTGCAAAATGATTCCAGGTCAGGGCTCTGAATCACAGCTGTTCCAGGGTTGAACCTCTTCTTACACATCACATTATGCTTGCTTACTAGCTTTTTTTGCACGTCTTATCACTTGCTTCATTTTTGAGCAAAACATTCCACTTTCTGTTAACCTGTCTCCTGAGCTGTGTCTTTATTAACCTGTGACAGAAACAGAAATACATAGAAGCAGACTATGGCTTAGCTTCTCATAGCACTATGGAGAGGCTGTTGCACACAAAACATGCCTGCAGTGAATCTATATTTCTGTTAACCATACTGTTTCTCTAACTACACAGGTGTATTACCTTATGAAAAYATTGCAAAACAAAAATTCACTGAAATTTTGGATCTGTTCCTGCATTGTGTTTCACCATTTATACCTAATTCTATTATCTGTCTAGATTCACTGATGCATAAAAAAAATATTAATTACTATTAGTTTTAGATTATAATTGTATTTGAGCTGTGCAAATAACGAATGAATGAGTTTCCTTCAATAAATCAGACAGGCAGTTGGCATTCAGATCTAATCTGAGACATCCAGAAAACCACCTTGCTCTGAAAGATAAGCAGATGCAGATTATGACTAGCAACTGTTTGGATGCTCAGTTGAAGCAGAATTTACAAGTCTCTTCCTTTTGGCAGGGATGCATAACTTTCACAGTGCTTGACTGCTCTTGATAAAAGATATAAAGATTTCCATGTCGTGCATTGTCAGGCTGAGGTGTTTTAGAATAATGATCACGTGTTTCTGTACTAGCAAATAGATCTAGCATGCTGATGGAATAGTAGGCCTTGTTTCAAAGAACGGTCCTCATTTTAAACATGTGAAAGCTGGAAGCCTTTATTTCTGAGGAGCAGCACTTCTTGCCAGCTTGGCTGATGCAGTGAAGCTCCACGCTGCCCTCTTTTGCCGAAGCCTGGACTAACCTCCATAATGAAGCTCTTGAGATTCTAAATGTGTTAGATACTTAAATGTGTGACTTATTTTCTTAAAAGGTCAGAAGATACTTTGCTAGACAGTTCAAAATCATCAAATGCAAGTCAAGTTTTAATACAGCCAGCTGTCATTGACTCCTCCACTGGCAACAACCTTCTATTGAGCAGCACTCAAAAAATTATTGGCCACCTTCGAGATCCTTAAAGAATAACAAAGAAAGACTTCTTCCCGAAGCAAACAAGCACATGCCTGGTGATTTGGATGAGTGGAATCAGATACATTAGTAATATTAGGAAATGCGTTAAGGAACAGAATCTTATTCAAACAGCTGAATAACGATGCACAAAGCTGTCTCTACAAACAGTCTAATCTCTCTCTTACTTCATAGCATTGTGTCAGTGAATCCCCAGTGATGAATTCATTTAGCTTTGGGTGCTAGAGTTTAGCGGATTCCATCCTCTAGAAAACCCATATTCTTTTACTGGGCTTGCTTGAGGTCTGCCTTTTGGAAATACAGACCATCCTTACCTTTCATTGATGTTCTGACTCAGCACCKCTTAAGTCAACTCAATTTGTAAGTGGCTTAGTGTAGAGAAGTGAGCCTTGAAAAGTATGTCATAGGTTCTGGTTGAGATATAGATTAAAACTTATTTTCATGAATTTCTTATGAGTTTGTTTCTAGGTTCTACTTTGGCAAGTAGGGCTAGACCTAGTAAGTGGTATTCACAAGAGAAATGGAATCAAGATACTGACTTTCCAAAAGTTCAGAAAGAAGGAGGCAGGATCTAAAATGCTGGTTTGTGTTCTTCTTTGTTCTATTATTGAGAAGGATGTGCATAAAATGTATATACACACACCTATGTATTTATATGGGGTTATCTTCATAGGTGCATCCAGGAAAATAGTAATAGCCGTCTCAGAATATGCCCCTGTTGGCTCTATCTCTGTCCTAATATAGCTTTCTATGTCCTTAACAGTGTTATGCTTGGATATCCCTGAAATGTTCATGCATTCTTTGGGAACATGCTCAGCATTCAAAAGAGACAAGGCTTTAGCCACTGTTAGTCTTGTAAGCAGTCAGTAATCATGTGTTAATAAACATACTATATACGTAGAGTTCTTTTTCACTTACTGACCATGTTTTGGCAACTTCCTATTTTTATATAATAAAAGCACAACTGTCAAAGAGTTTACTAATTCATTACATTAAGGATGTAACAAAGTGATTGATATACAATTTACAGTTTATTAATCTTCATTAAAAATGCAATAGAACATTAACAGGGTTTTGTTCTCAAAGGAAAAAGAAGGGAGAGGCTAGAACAGAAAACAAACCTATAAACTGTTACAGGTTTGTATATTTTTGTAGATTCATGACAAATCATATTTGCTTATGTGAAAACCTCATTATGCGGTAAAAGAGAGTTAATGAGAAATCAACCTCACTGCTCAAAGATCTGACATCTTGGCAAATCTCAGTTCATCTTCAGTTTAGAACTGGATAAATCTGATGTTTGGCCTCCTCCTCTGTAGCTTCTATGGAAGGCTGCTCTATACAGCTTTCTAATTAGTCACTCCAAAAGAGCAGGCAAGTGTATCACTCTCATTATTGGCAGTGCTTCTCGCTGTGTCTGTTAGCTTTATCCTAAATATTTCCCATTGTATTCTTTCTTGCTTCCTAGCTCCTTCTCATTTCTGTGAAGGCGATATGGAAAACTAATAAGAAAATCTTTAATTGATTTTTTTTCTTTTCTACTTATAAATTGCATATGAGTAATTAATAAATATTTTAAGCATGTTGCGGGCATGAGTAATGTGTTATGTGCAATAATAAGAACAGTAATAGAAAGTAGTATAGACATTATGATCTACAAAATTGGCAACGTATGGCCCTTCTGCACTCTATAGATATATATATATAACAATTGATTGGCTCCTTATGAAACACATAATAATCCTTCATTAACTTTTGTTATTTTATTTATAAAGCAGGATCAAGTTACTTATATCTTTAATGGAGAAAGGTGTTTCTCTCAGATGAAAGAATTATTAGAATAAGGTATGCCTATCATGATTCATTTGGAACAATACACAAAATCATTTTTGAACAGCTTAATAGCAAATTTAGATTCTAATCAGTTTTTAGGGGTCTGAATAGAACAGTTTTTGAGAGAGATTTATTAGATGTACATGAACAATTCCCATTTTGCACATAACTGTTGCAGGCCTGCAACAGTTTTTCACTATATTTTGGTGCGGTGTGGGAGCAAGATCTTAGGTTCTGACTGGCAGCACAACTGTAAGAAATTTTCTAAGAATTTTCTGTCATAAGATTTTCATTTACAAGTATTTCATTGAGAACATATTTGAATAAAAGACTCCTAGGAAACATATATAATAATGAAACATTCAGATTTTGAATATAACAATAGAGAGTGGAGAAAAAAGGCCCCCCCCCCTCCTCCTCTGAAATATTCCTCATACAGTTTGTACAAAATGCTTTCTTCAGGAGGGAGAGTGTATTCTGACCCCAGATATTTCTCTCTCTCCCCCAGTAGACCAATTTCAGTCTCCTATGAGAGACTATAAATCAGTTTTACAAAGGTCAGCAAAGAAAAGATTGCATAGCCCTGGGCTGCATATTGTGCTTTTGACAATGATCAGATCTGATGTGAGGGCAGGAGGGAAAAAAAAAAGAAAAAAAAAAAAAGAAAAAGATATCTCTGCCAGGTAGAGTGGTGTAGAGATGTATGGCTAAGGAGTCCTCTCCTGTATTTAGCCCAACCAGTTTGTTTTTTATTTGCATATTCAGCAGTACTCACCTCCTCACTGTATCAGAACAATTGCTCACTCTGAGACTCAAACATGACCCTTCTTTTCAAGGTTAAAAAAGAAGTTAGTCTTGTCCTAGTTGTGATTCTTTGTGAGCCTATAGTATAACTTATACCAGATAAAAATAACTGTCCATGTTAGGAAATGTGAGCCCTGATCCACCAAAACAGTTAAGTGTGTATTACTTTCACACAGGTAGAAGATTAAGTTTACTTTAGTGAGTCTTCTGTTGGGCTGAGAGTCCTCATGTGCTGCGCTAGGGCCATCATTAGGCTTTAGGCCTTCGGAGGCAAAAAAGCTGAAATGTGAATGTCACTTAAGCTGAATGTTTTTTTTTCTTTTTTACTTATTTTTCTTTTATTATTCACATTTCACTCCTTTGAATGAAATATGTGCATCTTTCAGAGTCTTTTTTTTATTTTATTTATTTTTTTTCTTTTCTCCAGCGAATGCAAAGGAGAAAAATCTATACTTTTGTTCCTTGTATCCCTATTGAAAATATAAGATGTTCAGGAAGTTCTGTTAAGCTTGCAATAAGCCATTGAAAATCAGGGCGTTTGTATGAGCTGAATTGAGCACCAAAATGTCAGGTGTGCCCCTTTTCGCAGCAGCATTGCTAATCTATAGTTTTGTTAACTGACGAGAAGTGATGTATAATGAAAATGTCTACTGTGCTGTGTATCATTAGCTATTCCTTATTACAGTCAGCCATCTATTCAGCCTCTCTGGATGTGCTCATGAATAAGATGCATAACAAACTGATGTTCTGTTTTTTCCTCATTAAGAATCTGATATCTTGTTCAGCAACACTGAAGAGGAAACGATTTGTGTTTGGTTCCCAGTGTGCGTTTTATAACCCATAGAAAATTAAAAATAAATAGTAATATGCGCAGTGATTTTATATATTTTTCCTCATATAAATTAGAAACATTTTTAAAAAGTATGTCAGATGAAGCTTGTGAATGTATGGCAGAAAATATTCAGTGCACAGCAGTAATGTGAAAGCTTCTTTATATACGTATAATTCATAGTATATTTGATGAACCAATGTGTATCTGATAGACATATTATATTCTACACTTATTTCTTCAGTATTGGAACATTATTAGCAACCTCTCAGTTGGTACCCTTCTTTACATGGTCATATTTAATACTCCTTCCAGTTCCAGAGACCTACAATGTATAGAAATAAACATAATTAGCAGTACATTCAATGGAAAGTAGGAATGATCTGTGAGTAAAAATGAGGGACAAGATTTAGTTCAGTTCCTATCTGATCAGGAAACTAATTTACAATAGTTTCCCTGTAGTTCAGTTCTGGTGCTTTTCTTATTCCTTGTACAGTGTGAGCTTATTAAAATCAAGGACTTTTTTTTTTCCAGCACCTAACCCCAGGGAGCTCCACAGTTACTCTGTAATACCACTAACAAATAGTCAGTTGCTCTAAAATTAAGTTTTAGATGACTAAAATCATCAGCTGGTTACCAGCTGAAATTGCATTATTGTTCAAATAAATGCCCAATATTTTACTTTGAGAATATGAAAAGACCTGCTATGTTCACTTCTTAGACACAAATGTACTGTTAGGTGGAAACCAAAGATCTCTTGCCCACCACCTGATTACAATTTCATGCTTTAAAAACAGGAAAAGCAGGAAAAAAAGTTAAAAGAAAATGGAAATGATGTATTCTGTCTCTTTAGGACTTCCTGACTGGCAATACCTGGTGTGCTGTGTAGAGATYTGGCTGCTGTTAGATACATGCTCATGCTCACTATGAAGCACTTGGAGGGCCAGAGCGTTATTTGCTGGGCATTATATCAGTATAAATCTGAAGAGAGTTCTTAGTTTGTCCTTAATGTCTTCTGCTTCCAGTCTGAACGTGTTAGATCTAGTGAAAACTCTCAAGGTAAATACAATATTTATAGTTTTGCTGAYAGTCCATCTTCTGAATCTAGTTCATATATATCCTGTAGTGCATAGATGACCAAACTGTAAATTATTGTAAATAATCACACAGAAGTACAGATACATCAGCTTGGAATTACCTGTTGAAATGTAGTCAAAGAGTCTCCAACTCTTTGGAGTTGGAGAATGTTTCTGAGTCAAAAGAAACATGAAAAGTCTGTTATCTCATTTTACACACAAAACCCTAAGTGATAAGAGTATTAAAAATAACTCTGTCAATCAGTGTGATTTGTCCAGATGGAATTACGTTTTCCTTTCCACACTATCTGTGCCCATATCACTGTTGTAGAATTCAAACCCAACCATTCTGTGTGTGGATGACTAACACCAGGACATGGTTTTTTAATAACTAGCTGAGAAGGATCAGAGAATGCACAGCAAGTTACATGGAACTGGTATTGATCAACAAGGTTTTTTTCTGAGGCTCAACAGGACATTTGGCTGAGCTAGCATATACTAGGCATCTGATTCGTGTGTGTGTGTGTGTGTGCGTCTGTGAAAAAAGGGGGAAAGAGGAAAAAAGTGCTTAAGGAAAAGGAAGTGTMTAAATCAAGTTATGCTAACTCAAACTTGCAAGACAAAGCTGCCACAAATGTAAGGCAAAGAAGGCCAAATTTAGCCTTCCCTATTCCTGAGTTCAGACTTCTATGGAGAATGTAGTTACTGCTGAGTGACCTGCTTAGTTCTCTTTCTGACATTCCTCAGTTATGGAAGGTAGGACAGATCTGTAGCTCCAGTATTAGTTCATCCGATTTTAGAAAGACTCTTTGTGTAGAGGGTTATTCTAATGAGAACATTTCCTTAACTTCTGCAGTATTACAGCAAAGGTKTKTTTTTTTTKTTTTTTTKTTTTTTTTTTTTAATAAATAAAAAAGCACTGTTTCTGAGACTCGTATCAGGTAAATAGGCTAAAATAAGCAGAGAAAGTGGAAGAACTTACCTAGTAAAATTATTAAAAACCCTAGCATCTTTTCAGATGTTTCTTTAAGATTGTTAAGAAAATAGGATTGTGGTTTAATTAAGCTAAAAAATGTATTTTAACTTTACCACTGAATATTGCCTTTCCATGTTCATATTAGACTGTACAGAATCAGGAGGAAAACTGTCCCGCATATTGTTCTCTAAAGGTTTTAATATGATCCTAGCCTTCCTAATGTGTTTGTGATGTGGGGATATAGAAAAAAGGAACTGATCTATCATGTTAGAGCGTAGGAGCCAAAACTCCGTTCTTCCTTCTAATAATTTTCTTGCAGACCTGATTTATTCAAAGATTAATCTCTCTGTTGAACAAGTGAGACYGACAATTCATTCAGCTAATACCTCTTGACTGATTGTAGCCAGATTATTAGTATTTCCTACTTCAATTTTGGCCGAAATCTCATCTAATCCCAGGATATGATGGAGGGTCGTATACCCTTCAYCTTTTCCTTCACCTAATTTAGTTGTGTGCTTCTATAGCCTGTCTACCTAAACATACTTGTCTTCTCGTACATCTTCTTTACTCTGTTTCAGTCACCTCAAGCTCCTATTTCTAGTCTGTGTATTTCTCTAATCATTAACTTAATAGAAGTCTCAGATCCTGTTTGAATAATTGGTGTGTCTTTTCCTTCCCCAAAGGAATCTAGATGTAGCTCTCATTCTGTGCCAACTCCAAATGGTTTCATCGTTAAAAGGACCACAGTTATTTATATGAAAACTTATTTTGATGTAAATTATGTAAAACATTAGTAACACAGAGAAGACATTTTACAAACAAAAGTAGTATTTTGTCCAGATATATTTCTTTATAACAACAAACTATGTTCTGATCGTCGTAGTGAAGTGGATAACTTGAACTACAATAAACAGTACACTTTATAATTAGCAGGAGGAATAAGCAATACAAGAGCACACTATTCTCATTTTGAACACGTTTGCTTGTAGTAGAAATAAAACACAGACTTCYCAGCAAGCTGAAGACTTAATTTTAATAACTGATGCTTACTTAATGGTTATAACTGCAACTTGCTAAGTGATTGGCAGTTTATAATATGCTGACATTCCCAGCTGTTATCATTCAAATAAGAATGAAGTCTAACAAACTAACACTGGAAAACTAGTTAGCTACGTGGTAGCACAAAGGACATAAACTTGACTGTAAAATAGTAGAACACAGTTTATAACTTCAACATTTTCCCTGGTGTGAAATAAGTTTTCAGGTATAGCCATCCTTTCATATTGACCTTACAAGAACTTTACAGTAAAATCTTTTCAGAGTAAACATACTCACTTGCTAATATTTGAGCCTGTTTGTAATGTATGTCTATAGTACATTTTCGTAGAAAATCGGAACAGAATTGATTGATTGGTAGTTATTAACTTCATTTTGTCAAAGCCAAAATTGACATGATTCWATTCAGATCTTCCACAAAATTGAAGTACCAAATGGTATCATCAAATGTAATGTTCTGTAGAATTACATTATGTTTATTACAGTTATTTACAGGGATGAAAAAATGATATGAAAGATCTTTGCTGGAAGGTGTTCGTTAGATTGCTGTTTCCTGCCCAACTTCATTCTTAATTTTTTTCATCTCAACATGTACATTTTATTGTTCCTCCATCCATTTTTAAGTGCCTTCAATATTGAAAATATTGAAAAGTCAGTTTCAGTAAGTTTACCTATTAGATGGGAAACAGAGGCAGAAAGTGATAAAAAGATTATTTATAAAAAGATTATTTATTCAGCGACACACTGCAGGTCAGCAGCAAAATCAGGAACAGATCTTAAGGTAAATCACTGCCCATCTGTAGTATGTTCATCAAACACCACTGTATGACGTGTCTGGTGTTATGGTTTTCCTTCTGGCTCTTACTAGCAGTACTTTAAAATAGAAGGATTTTTTTTGATGTCTGAGTAGTCTCTATAACTCAATGGAGAACGCAGACATGCCTGAGACAGTGCTGTGCCCTATTGACTGCAGTGGGTAGTGAGGATACACAGCATCCATCTGGCAAGCAGTGTCTGTAGATACTAATTTGGATATCACTGAGTGATGCCAGCGCTCACTAAGCTCTCACTAAGTGAAGGCTGTGTGCTAGCTGCCAAAAAAACAGGTTTTGTATATCCTAAATGATGGCAAAGCCATCACTGTTCAAGGCACTTGATGTGTTTCACTCTTTCTACTTCTGCAGAGAATGGGTATTCCTGGCTTGAGAGCTGATGAGAATTAGTTTGTTCTGGATTCCCAGRAGGGCACCCAAGAGTTCATAAATCTATCCTACAGATTATTGTAATTAAACCAGGGTCTCCGTGAATAATACRAAATGAAGCTCAGGATATCCAAAGTACATTATGTCCCATAAAAAAAATCTTTATGCTTAGAATCAGGAAAATAGACCAGTTCTGCATGTTACCAGCTGAAGATGACCCCTCCAAAAAAGCACACAGGATGGAAACCACYACAGGAACCGGCCAACAATGGGTAGCACAGCGGTGGCTCTGACCTCTGAGCATGAGCACTTCACCAACCTGGAAGGTAGAGCTGAGACTTCTCCTGTGGGGGTAAGTGCTTGGAGAGGTTCTTCAGTGTTTTATCCCCAAATGCATCTAGCTGAGGTACCTTCTACCTCTGCTTTGTTGAAATTATGCTCTTAAGAACAATGTAAGGCAAGATTAATAATGCTAGAAAGAGAAAGGATAGGTATATGGAACATTGTAGCCCAGTAATTGTTACAGAGTCAAAGAATGATAGACTTTTTTTTTTTCTCCTTCCAATTCTAATGACTGGCTAGCTTGGAAAAGGCAAGTGAATGCTCTAGCCTTGAGGTGGGAGTGAGGTAAATATGGAGGAAAAAAATCTCATTATTTGTTACAAATTTTCCACCCTTCTAACACTATGGGTATATGCATGTAGTGAGAATAATTTGCATTAACACTTATAAGATTTGCTGTTGGTTTCTCATAACAACATAAATAATGAACAGTAATGAACAACATTTGTTTTGCTTTAGACATTTCACTGGAGCTATAACCATGAAATGAAAATACAGTTTTATACAGACTCATTAGTTTGTTTTTTCTTCATAAAATAAAATATAAACAATAGCCTTTTCTGTTCTAAARTAATCATTATTTTTCAGTATTTTATTTTCTGTATTTCTCTCAAAGTGTTCCTGATACTATAGTTAATCCAAGTATTTCCAGTCTAGTGGCACACTTTACATTAAGTTATTCTCAAATATTGCTAGGTATATTTTCAGAGTTCCAGATCAGCACAATTTCTCTTGACATAACAATTCCTAATTTAAATATTTTTCTGCTAATAAATTCTAACCTGTGGTTTCTGACATCATCTTTTACAAAACCAATGTTTACATATAAATATTTATTTTATCTTCATAGCTAATGATTTATTTTCCCAGTGGAATGGGCATATACTTATTTGAAATTTGAATTAATAATAAACATGTTTTTTTTTTCATTTTTGATATGTAATAAAATGTAGTATATAATCTTTGTATCTTTAAACTTCTAAGCCAATCTTCTTCATATGGATCATGAAGGATAAAGAAAGGGAGATGGTGGAAAACTACTTTACTTTAAATCTGTAAATATTAGTCCATGTCCTGCAGTGAAATGTATATGCCCYATGTGATTCTGCCTGCTGAAGGAGATTAACTACATGTTCAGCTGGGACTAATTACAAGCTGCAACAGCTGGAGGGAGAAAGATCAGAAGGCCAGATGGCTCAGAGAAGTGGAGGGGATTCTCTTTCAGCACCAGGTTTTTTCCCCGTTATCCGTGGGAAAAAAAAATCATGTAACGTTAGAAAGAAAAAAACATCTCAAAAGAGAGAGCTCATGTATGAAGTAGAAAGTRTTTCTAATGAGTTTGTACTGGTTTCCTGAAGCGCAAATGTTTAAAGTTAGGCTCTCCTACTAACAAGCTTTGGAAGGGGATCGGGTGAGAGAAGGCCTGAAAGTTGCAGAGACCTCTGATCTCTCTCCTTGCCAAATGTTTTGCTTCTGGGGAGGAGGAGACTAATGGCAAATCTTCATCTGGAGCACTGATAGTTTGTGATGTGTTAAGTGTGTGCAGACTGTAGAATGGTAAGGTTGGGAGGCATCTGCTATTCTGAATGTTAAGGAGCATTGATCAACAAAGTATGAGCCTAGATGAACCTCACTGTTTATTAACACGTGAAGGCTTTACTGATGACCACGGCAAAAAAAGGATATGCTCATTAAAATTAGATAGCTCACTGATTGCTAGTTTGGTGTTTGTATTTAACTGATTGATTCTTTTGTGCATTCTCTCTCTGCTTCATTTTGGCTTATGCAAGTTTATATTCGGGTTATTGTTATTAATTTCACTTAATTCTTAAGTAGAACTAAGCAAGTTTAGCTTCATAAGAATTTCATCAAAACAGTTTGCATGTTGCAAACTTCACTAAAGGTAAGCTTTGCTCACTTGGACACTTTCATCTTTGAAATAGTGTATTTATCTATTGTATGAAAATAGATCTGTGGTCTGACCTCATCCATATTTCATATTTCTAAATGCAACTTAACTTAAAAATGGGAACTAATGTTTGTTTGCTAAAAAGTGACCTTCGCAACCTAAAAAAAAGTTTCTGTATGATCTGTACTAAGCTACTTCCCAGCTCCCTGGAATAGAGGATCTTTTTGTGATCCTACAGAGTGCGAATTGATAAGACTAACTTAAAACTGTTTTAGAAGCTTTTTGACAGCTGCTAGTCACCAGACAAGCAGTCTATAAAAGTCTCCAGCTTTTATGATATCTATTCCTCCTAGCAGTACCCTGTAATTTTTAAAATTATAAGTAGCTTCAGATTTCTGTTTTTTTCTTTCTTTTAATGTGTGTCTAACATTACAAGAAGAGTAGCAAAGGGTTTTTGAGTTGCAGGAGTAGCCATAGAAGTATTTACTTAAAAGGTTGAAAATAAATCTGGACTATTTTAAATTGGGATTCTCTTTGTCCTTATGGGAAGAGAGTTTTTGCATTCTCTTTCAGATCATTATACTGCACAGAGCCTTTATGCACTGCTTAATCAGCCTTTTAGGTTTGAGGGGACTTGGGGGKGGGGGGCTTAGCTATGAGGGGGCTTTCAATTTTACATAGTCAGGTTAGGTCTAGTGGCAGAAGTGGAAAGATACATATGTTTATCTGTACAGTCATTTAGCCAATGATCAATAAATGTCTGACGATAAATCAATACGGATGTAATCTCCAATCTGTGGACTTCGAAGAACAATCTCCTGAGTGTTCTTACCACAAAATCTATATTCACTCCTGTCTTCATTCTGGCTGATTTATGCTCTGATGCTGTTTGTTTTCAAGGACCTCCATTTCTCTAAGTGCTGCCTTGTAGGTAAGCAACAATCCATCAGTACACTACTAATATCAAGGAGGCTTATATTTAATTACAGATAACGGGCCCAGTGGGACTGAGAACAAAGTAACCAATCACTAAGATTTGTTATGGTAAAATATAAAAAGAGAGGGAAGCCATAAAGCATGGAGAGACTTTATGGAAGAAATAAGTATTCTGATGTAACATTCAAAGGTTGCAGAATATGAGAACAGATAGTATTGTAGAGAGCRTTTTCAGTGTGACTTTATTTTATTTTAACATGGTAAAGAAAGGAGGAAAGCTATCAAAAAGAGAAGTAACTCTGCAGTCGACATAAATTTTGAGTTTCTTAATTTCACATCCACAGAGAAATACAGATGTTAGTTCTGTTAGCCATAAATGGGTATTTTTATTTTACTGTAATACAATAATAATATAGCTGATCTTTCTCAAAATGTACCAAAATGTACCTCCTTAAAATATGAGATGTTTCGGCTTCCCTTCTTCCTGTGCATTCAATGTGTTGTGGTTCCCCCATACTCCAAGACAGCAACGGAYTTCCCAAATCTGATTACTTAAATTTGTTAACGTTTGTGTATTTTAGAGTTAAACCTTTTATCTAGGCTTGCTGAAAATGCCCTTCCTGATGAAGTCAATGTCTTTAGTTGAACTAATGCATGAGGAACCAGTACAGGCCCAGTGTGAATCAATCTAGCTTACCCAAAGGTAGTGTGGATTTAATTGTAAGGGTATTTTTATATCATTTAAATGCATTTAAATTGTAGTATTGGTTTTGTGTGTAAGCAAGATTTTGACTTAGTCAAAAGTATTTTGGGAGTAGTCTCTCTTTAAAAACTGTAATGCTGCATAAAGTAGTACTTGCAGAAAAACTTAAGCAGAACCAGTATTTTTCTCAGTGGGCTGACTTCAGATAGTCCCTGCTTCAAGCAGTCTAAATAAAAATGTGAAGAAGAGAATGTTCTCAGCATGGATATTGCAAGAAGCAGAAAGWTTGGCTGTGTTATGCTATGTTCTGAGTTTACTGCCTGTGAAATTTTTAAATGAGAGAGAGTTTGAGGTCCCCCCTACACACACACATGTATTCTATATGTTTTTGATTGGCTGATGCTTAAGGGAATGGTTATGTAAGAAATATGAGCGGTTTGAGWATTGCTTTAAACATAGTCCTGATACAATTAATACAAGCATTCTGGATAGTGATACTTTTTTAGGAAACTAATTTAGCCTAAATGCAGTTAAACAATATTCGTCCTGTTTCAAAATTCATTTCTGCTGAGCCTAATACTAATCCATTAATTCCGCTAAACTGATGAAAATAATTTTAAAAAGAAGAGGCATGTTTTATGCAGTCAGTTCCTGACTACTTCTAGTCCTGAGTCCTTGCACAGTGGAGTCTAACCATGTTTTGTTTATGTTTGTCCTGGGTTTAAATAAGCATCTACAACTGTCACAGCTGAAGCTTTTGAAATGAGGCGGAGAAATCTTCATTAGTTAGAAGGAGATAAAAGAGCCAACAGATGCTTCCATGCAGGTAGGGAACAAAATGAAGAAAAAAAAAAAAGAACGGTAGCCTAAAAGAAGAAGAAAATGCAGATGAATATATGCAAGACACATGATACAGTAACTATTAATTCGGCTAAAATATACCTCTCTTAGTAATTGTATAAATGAAGATATTTGCTAACTACTATTTGTCGACTGTTGCGTTTGCGGAAGAGATCGGAAATACTAACCTCCGGCTCCTGGCAGAGACAGCCTTGGGTTGAGACTCTGGGAGGTTAYGTTATCTGTAAAGATGAATCAGCATGTCTGTGTAAAGGGATTGTTGCTGAGGATCAGTGAAACATCAGTGAAGGCACTGATCTCCAGGAAAAAAAGCAGTTCTGTGAATTTACTGGTTTGTACGTGTTTAGGTTTTTTCATTGTGGGTAGTTTTTTTGTTGTTGTTGTTTTTTAAATCTCTTTGGTTAGAAAGGTAGCCTAAGATGAGTTTGGGGTTTTCAGGTGCCTTCATGGGTGTAAGTTTGCAAGTTCARTTATTCAATGAGACCATATTTTTAAATGAAAATGAGCTTGTAAAATAAGTGCTGTAACATATGCTCAATAAAAAGTATGGATGTATAACTGAAGACTGAGTTGACAGGCTTTTGTGCAAATCAGCTTGTATTAAGATAGAAAGGGAAGAGTCTTTAGTTTCTTTCAGAGAGGCTTTAGTCTCTTCCAGTTTGCTACCAATAACTGTAATTTACTGTAGTCCTATGGATAGTTACCACATTTTACAAAAACAGTGGTCTGTATAATTATCAGTAAGAAAGTTAACCATATCCCTTCTATAAAATAATGATGGGGTGGGATAGGGAAGAGAACTGAATCTTTAGAGTTGTCCAGGTCTTCCTGATCCTATATGAAAAGTAAGCAAGGAACAGTCAGCTTGTGAATTGAGTGCTGTGACTCTGTGAGAAGGAAAAGTGAGTGGTGCTATCTTTATTCAGCTAAAAAGGCATTATATTGTTTTCAAGTAAGACTGTTAAGGATGCGTATTTAGCAGTCTGGATTCCTCAAGCTCTTTTGCGCTCTCCAGCTTCTGGCTGTAGAAAGACACTGTTGYTTGTAGGCTATGCTAATTTTTATAGCTAAATTCTCAGTTCAGTTTTTCCAGGAGTGCTAGAAAAAATGATTTTTTTTTCTTYTCCTTTTATATTCAGGAGAKCTGGCTATTTCTCTTAACTGAAATAAAAGAATGTTCAAGCATTTCTGCTTGGTAGACCAGGTGCCATATTTTAATTTATGCCCATTAAGRTAAGAGGTTGTTAATCTCTTCATCCTTTTATTTTCAGGGCCATATTCATGGAGTGGTGGATAAGTGTCCAAGAAGTAACAGGGTATACTTTTGTATAGTTTTTACACAGCTTAGCAGGAGGGCTGGTGCTGCAGGAATCCAAAGGGGAACAAATGTCTGTAAGTGGGAGGACACTCTAGCATCACAGGGGAAGCATGCCTGAACCCCCAGAGTCCTAGATAGTCCCCAAAAGGCAAAATAAACTACTATTTAGCATTTCTAYGTGTAATGGACTCTGAGCCTAGGACAATGCTGTCCCAGAAAGGCAGCACACAAGGTAGCAGAAGAGAAGGATGAGAGACAGTATAGTGTGCACTCTTTATTCAGCAAACAGCATGTGACAGATCTCCTTAATTTCAGTTGTTAATTAGATTTTACATTTTCTTTCAATTGCAACACTTTGGAATGGTCTGAAAAAGTAAGTTTATCCATCATGCCTGGTCAAGACTTATTATCATTGTCAGGAGGTTTGTGGGAAGGAACTTGGAAAAAAGGATTAAAAAAGCTTAGGTTTCAGAGGCAATACAGAAGTCTATCTCTAAGGTTATTCAACTTTTTTATCACAGCAGCACAGATAGGTCTATTTCTCTGCATAAATGAAGATTCCTCTGTTTGCAAGATACTCTGGTACAATCCTGATAGAGATACATATGCTTACTCCTAGTGCTTGGGAGTTCTCCTATGTGTGCTCTTCCCTTAGGTGCAGCGCACAAGTGTTTTAGCTGTTCATATTCACATGAATTGTTACTTGCAGTCAAAACTGACTTTAGTGAAACCTTAAAATGCATGATAGATGGTGAAACATTCATATAAGCGTAAAGCAATCCCTACAAGCCTCTTGCAGGTAGAGACTAGTAACATGAAATGTTTTTTTATTAGTGTGTTTTCATAATAAGGGCATAAATGTATCAGTCAAAAAAAGTGTACATGCATATTCTTTTTTTTCCCCTCTTACTTCTTTCCCCTTTCCCATGTCCTGGAGATACTGCAAATTTACATCTTCTTAAAAAGAGAAGAAAAGAAAAGGAATAATTGTTGAATGAAATTCTACATTAGAAATTTCTGTTAAGATATAGAACCTGTGATATTTCAGAATATATTGGAAATATTTATAGTGTTCACTTGCTACAACATTCAATATCATGCAATTTAGAGAGATTATTTGGCCAAGTCAGAAATAAACTATGATTTCTAGTCTATATWTGATATTGTTCAGCATATATTTTTGCTTTAGAATTAGTACATTATGAATGGCAATATTTCAAAAAATGTGCAAGGTAATTCAGTCCTCTCAGTTGCTTTGAATCTGAGCAATTGAATTATGTAACTTCTGCATTAGTGGGCATACAAACAAACTAAAGTAGTTATCTAGCTATCTTATTACAGAGAGTAATACAAGCTCCATTTGATGTAYAGGCAATTAGATCTTGGATAAATCAAAATGTTATATTTTAATAATGTGTGCATCAACACAAATTTCATTTAATTCTGACTGAAAAATTTCATGGGTATGAGCTGCTACCCCCAACATACGTTAGCAGAACGTACTRTTCCTATCTGAGTGACAAATAAGTCTACATTTTACCAAATAAATCTACTTTTTTTTTTTTTTTAACCTCAGATTATCTCAGGGGTTTAGACACCTGAGCTAGGGATCCTGGGGAGAAATTTGAAACAAGAGCCTAGCTGACAAGCAGCAGAAAGCATAATTTATGATCAATTATTTAAAATTGTCAATGTGTATAACCCATGTGTAGTTAATATTCATAAAACCTGACAACACATGGCTGGTCAATATGAAAAATAATTTGACAAATAGGAAGCAAGTAGAAGAGATGCAAAGTGTCACCTAAACAATAATGAGTAAAAATATAACAAATGGAATTGGTAGAACTCTCATCTTCAGATTTGCATTATGTAGATAATTACAAAAGAAGGAGTTAATGAAATAATTTTACTTAAGTCCAATGCCTCTCAAGATTTTTAGAATATTTTGCTTTGGAGCTAGTGTTGCTCCAAGATTCTTGCTCTTGGTTATGATAATTAACATAAAATCCTTGGTTCAAATCCTATTAGTTATATGGTATGTCTTCTGGGTGGTTGCRTTTGAGGATGATGATGAGATATGGTAGCAGAATAAGCCGTGCTGTACATTGCTAATTAGATATTAAATGCTCAGATAATCATATTATATAACTAATTATATAAGCCTAGTCATAGATAGTGGTTTATTACATATACATTTAGAATAATCCCTAGAAAAAAGAGTTCAACAATTAAACTGCCTTCAGTGGAGGCTTAAAAATTTAGTCTATTCTAGAGGCCTTACTTTTGAATGATTTGTATGACTCATCTTTAGCTTATGGTACATATTCTAACACTATTTGATGCCATACAAATGGCATAACAGAATATTATCTGTATATTTATTATTTTTCTGCTTTATTACTAKAGGTAAGAGATGTTGACATAATAGCAAATGAAGTTCTCATTAGAGTATTGTATATTTATTTATTTATTTTGCTTGGGAAATCTTCTGCAAAATGTTCTATGTATGCTTGCATGATGCATTTCAAAATTCAAGTGATAATGATCTTTCTTGAAGTTCCAAGACAAATTATGTCCAGAATATATGTAGGAATATTTCCATTTTCTGATTTTATCCTGTGATTAGGAGCATTATTAACTAGATCAAGGATRTTGTGGGCAAATAAATGAATGAGGCTTTGAAAACATTAAGTATAGATGTGAATCTGTATAGTGTTAACTGCTTCTGAGGTAATTACTCCTATCCAAACTCTTGCCCTCTAATACATACAAAGTAGTTTCTCTTTTGAAGGCAGGTAAGAAAGCATTCTTGGACATTTATATGAAAAGCAAACATGAAGTAAAGCCACGGTTAGCAGCTGAGAACTTCTTCCTCAGTTCACGGTCTGAYGCCTGTCACTACTGCAAGTGACTGACAGACTGCTTTGTCAAGTAGAAAGTGAATCAACCTGAGGCAGTACAAAACCAGATCCAGCAAATGAAGGAAAAGTTAAATCTTAATTCAGACTTGGCAGTACTAACCAATGGTCTTCAGCCACTGTTCCCTTGCTGCTGTCTGAGGCAGTCTAGGTTTCCTCAAGATCTGGCCCCTGTTATCTAGTGTACGTGTTCACTTGTTAGCGAAGGCTGTGCAATRCTGACGAGTGCCTGTTAACAATACCCTTAGGAACATCTTGTGAGGAAGGAAACAAACTGATAAGGGTATAGTCCTATGGAAGTTTCCTACCGACTCAGAAAATGATGCAGACTATGATGATGTTTACACTTCTCTACTCAGGAGCAAGCTCCTTCGACTGAGCAGCAAGGGAGAACGAGGAGGTAGAGAGCGGAGCAATCTCTCCCAGGGCGTGTAGACGCGTGGCAAGGTTAGCCAAGGGAGCTGGCCAGGCTCCTCATAATGGCTCCGCTGAGGCRAGAAAATGTTCCTTCCTAACCTGAAGCAGTGTCAGAGGTGTGCAYTGAGAGGCAGGGAGACTCTTGTGTTTAGAGTAGTGCTATGGTTTCTGATTTTTTCAATTGCCAGGTGGTCACAGATCCGAGAGGAGGACTTGCAAGCCAGCAGCTGCCATCATCTCCACTCTTCTGTGAGGCTGCTGTGAATGGAGAGAAGGAAAGGGGAAAGAAGGAGCCAACACGCTAGGGTTCCTCAGGTGGCTCAACTGTGACTGRAGCACTGTATCTAGAGTATTTGTATTCTCATTCACTTACCCCCAGTGTGTAATATTTTGTTCTATCCAAGTGGAAACTTCAATCTGAAGTTCCGGACTGTTTTGAGATCTAAAGCAGATGCCTAGARTGATTACTAAGGCTAAGTTACCCTTTCAGTCAGAAAGAAATATCTCTAGGTTGAGGTTCATACAAAGAAATAAGGTCAGGAAAGAATGATGTCTCTGTGTGCGCATATTTCGTCAAAGRTTTCAACCAGTAGGACTGTCAAATTGGTCCTTTTTATTTATTTCATTCAACACTAAAAAACRTCAATAAGAAGGTTGGAATATTGTAGGAATCATGCAGTGTGTTCAGCTGACCAAACTTCAGTATTGCAGTCTGCATAATCCAATGAACTTCAAAGAGCATAAGAAAACATTTCTATTTTTATTTTGGGGAAACAAGTGGTAGGAGGTTAAATATTCTATTTCTTTAGTGCTTAGGAAAGAAAAAGGAAAAGATTGCTGCTTTTAAACTCAGTCGGTAGAGTGGTACACAAAGAAACAAAAATTATTTTTTCCCTCCTATTGTATTAGAAGTCCTAGACAAAGAGTGATGCATTGACTATGCTCTTACTGTGCTGCCTCCAGGTACAGATGATGATATAGGGAAGATATATTTTTCTTTTAAATCTTGGGATCTGGAAAATATTTGCAGTCTAAAAGAGATGTTATGACCATGCTGGGAGTCCCTTGGGCTTCCCAAACCTAGGGTTATTGTTTCCATTTGATTTTGGTGGAGGTGACCTAGTAAGGCATGGGAGCCTTAGAAACTTAATATACATAGAAGAGCTATTCTGCTGTTTTGTGGAGGTTTTTTGGGATTTTTTTTTTTTTATGTGTGTATCAATCCAGAATATAGGATTTCCGGTTTTCCTCTGTTCGCTTAATTTGGAGAAGCTCTTAAACTAATTCTCCTTGACATAGTAGAAGTTTGCTCATTGTTCAGTCTACTGATGGACATTTCAAAAGTTTGGAGTGGGAACTTCTGGCCAGCTTGTGGAATTCAGATGCGGCATATTCCATGCTCCAGGTGACCATGCTTGAGTACRGGGAATRGACTAGATGATCTTCAGAGGTCCTTTCCAAGCCGTTCTGTGATAATTATTTAAATGTGTTTTTARCATTCTTTATAGTACTGGATAGGTTATAAAAGGAACAAGGAAAAATCTAGCAAAGATAAGGGAAAAAGTAACTTCTGTGTCGAGGAAGTTATTTTTAATATTCTATTGAGAAGACAAATAGAATAAACTTTGGAATTRCAGAAAGATTGAATGTAATTGTCATGAAGGGAAAAACATACATGCTATCCCAGGGTTTCRTTAGACAGCTTTCCACAAATAAGTGATTAAACACTGTGCAAATAAAAGGATGGGGAGAAATATTTACTTTTCAAGCATGTTCTTTAGAAATATTCCTAAACTAAGCTTATGTGTTGATTTTATTGAATTGTATTCCTTTAAATCTTGATGACCTGCCAAGACTTTGTGGAAAATCCTTCAATTAATAACCAAGCAGGTTGCTCAGCCAAAAACTTTTTTTTTCCATGAAGGTGAGGCTTAAGCAGGTCTGTCCTAGTGCTGATCATAATTATTTTATAATAGTGGTTTATTACTGCATTTGAGCCAAGACATATGAAAGACAACGGAGGAAAACCAAACAGCCCTAGTTGTTTTGCCTAAGGATTTCTCCCTAGAGCAGTTTGCTTTTGGTGGAAGTGGCGAGCACATTTCCTGCGCGGGAGAACTCAAGAGCAGTGTTTGCYGCTGCTGCTGCGCGGGTACCACGTTCGCTTGCAGCTGTTCCTGCCTCCCTGTGGGGGATGCAATAAGCTGCAATTAGCGGCAGGTGCCGGGAAGCAGGAGTGCCCTTGCTCTGTTTAACAATCTGAGGCAACAAACAAAAGAGCCGGGGAGAGGGGAATCTACCTCCTGTTTAATGGGGCATGAACGGTTTTTCTTGGCACAGAAACAAGTGTCTGCCTTTTGTTAGAAGTACACTTCTCTCTTTCCCTCGGTGGAAAGACAGAGGCCTTCCTCGTGCTTATTAGTTCACGGCTAGGAGAGAAGGAAGCTAAACAAGACCATATGCTGTGAGGGGAGAACAGCAGTCACCAGGCACAGAAGGAAAAGYGCTCTCGCCTTTGTAGCGTAACTCTGCTTATTTCTGTTTCCTGTGGGGAAAAGGGAGGCRGAGGGAAAGAGGGAGGAATTCCCCCCTCCCCCCCAGTTCATCTTAGCTATGGATGGTGTTTGGGTGCAGGTAGTTATAAGTAGGTCTTAAATAAGATTGCAGATTGCATTCTTTTGAGATCTGAATCTGTGTGAGACTGAAAACTGGGTACAAACAGCTGGCACAAAATACATCAAGAGTATGGAATAACTTGCCCAGACGTTCCAGCCTGTGAGTGGAGGCTCTTAGAAGTGTGAGGTGTCCAGCTGTCAGCAGAAATGTGACCCCCGTGGTTCAAAGGCCTTGGAAGGTCTATGGCAAGTGGAAGCAATTAAGCAAATTGAGGAATTGGGAGGAATTGCTCTTCGAAACTTGCTGTCTTTGACATGCTCCAGGGAAGTCTCAGCAGCKTAACTACAAAACTGGTGTCTCACCCTGACCAAACAGAGTTCCTCGGCTGAAATTGCGCAGGTTTGCGCATGGCCACATGAAGCACACATCTCTCTCCCATCCCGCCTGACCTCCTTCACACATGCATGTGCAGTACTTGCAGCAGGCACAGGTATCACTGAACTGCGGTCTGAATAAGAGAAACATGAGCTACGGGTGGTTCTGAGCTGTATGTGTGGCTCRTGGCAGGCCAGGAAGTCGTTTTCTGCTTTATAGTCCATGTTTTCTAAATGAGCCCAAGGGACGTTCCTCCTCTGTTGATGTGCTAGTTGTCATGAAATTTCTAGGAATATAATTCTTCTTGATACTCGTCGATGTCTGTCAAGTTTAGTTGAAACATCAGCGCTTGGGGGGAGAACTAGTGTGAGCATATTTGCATTTATATATAATGATTGTATATGCCTTGTTTACTTAAAAAAATGTACTTGAGAAAAAAGGGAATGTTTGTACTGAGCAGAGACTTCTGCAGGGGGCAGCTCCTGTGCATCAAGTGTTGTAAATGTATGCTTTTTAGTAAAATGGTATTTAGTACTGTGAAACTTGTATAGCACTGCAGAAGCCAACGTTATCTATGCGTGCCACCTCAAGATGATCAGTAAYGAGAGCTCCTGATGCGCGTTTACAGGATAGATTCGCATAGCTTCAGAGACAATTATCTTTAGTCACTCTAGCAGATTTACATAGTAGATTTATTGCATATCTTCAAGCGAGCTGTGAAACAAAATTCTATTTCCTGAAAAACAAAAATGAGAATAGTTTTTTAAGGTATTTTAGGTTTATTTTTTTTTTTTTTAGCTTCCCAGATTGAGGTTTGGGGGATGATCTCATCCTTTGGAAAAAAAAATGATGATTATCTTTTATTGCAGATTAGGTTCTAAGTATTGCCTGCATGCAATGGATCAAATGCACACATTCTAGAGATTCAGCTTACTGCTGGGTACGTTATGAGCTTGGTGTCATTTAGGATTCAGTTGCCTGTATGGTAGAAGGCTTAGGGTATTCAAGAAGTCAGTGCAGAGCTGACAGATGATACAAGGCATATGCATTTTGTAGAAGCAGCTAAAGGCAGGCAGGATACTATYTGACATTTAAAATGACACTAAGCAAGTAGGTTTGCTCTGAATCTTATGTGTTGTTTTGGAGCTTTAACTCCGTTTTTAAGATCCTGTGTTTAATACGRAGCAAAGATGATGATAATCTGTTTCACCAAATTGTTTTGATGATCATCTATAAATCAGGTGGARCCAGCATGCCAGCATGTTGCAATTTGGCAACAGTACAATAATCTTGTATGAACTTTTTAGTTAAATCTAATCTTTTGTTAAAATTCATTAAATTGTATTGGCTGCAACTAGTTTGGAGCTTTTTTCCTGGATAGTTCAAGAAGTTGCCAAACTAGAATTATTAATGGTAGTTGTTTGTTTTGGTAGCTGGGGAAGGTTTTAAGTTGGGGCTTTTATACCTATAATGTTGTTTCCATGGGTCTTGGCCTCTAGTATTTGAACAGTACAGACATAGTGCATTTTACCAAGCCATGATGTGAAAATGTTCTTGCCAGGGTGGTCTAGTCAGCTGTATGCAGCGCAGGTCGGATTCTGAATATCTGGTCATCCCAGCACAACTCAGATCAAAACTGTATACATGTAGTCTGTATTTGAATCCTAGAGCAAAAGTCTTTCTTCTGGGAAGATTGTGTTGTGAAGGTTTTTCTATGTTTAATGTCTCTATCTTAACTTTACACAATTCTATTTTATATAACTTCAACAAGTGGGAAAAGTTATTTATGCTACTAGGGCAAAATATGTTTACAGAAGTATTTGCAAGAATGCACAGATTCTAAATAAAAGTTATTAAACTTCATTTTGCATTGCAGAGTCATTTGATGTTTTCTTTTTCTATATTTAATTACAACTCGTATATAGTGAGAAATTATCTCTCTAGGCAGCACAATCAGGGCTTGACAGTTAGCAGGTTCTTCTAATGGTCAGTGAATTCTTTTGCATAGTTTTCCTAATTGAGGGGAGGGGAACTAAAATCTATACTTAGAAAAGGAATGTAGGAGAGGGAAAGGCAGATAAATGAACTGRGAGGAAGGAGGATAGGAAATGAATGGGAAAGCTGCATCTGTGCTAGCTGTGGGATTCTTCATGCATTGTTCAGAGTTAGCTAGTATTTTAAGTATCTTGCTTTGGAGAAGGGTGAGAGGGGTTTCTTCTCTTCAGATACACATCTGGCCAAACTTGTGCTCCAACACAGAAGCCAAGAGAACAGAGTTCAGGCATCCTGTGACGTAAAGAAGGCTAAGAGTCGGTCTCACAAGAATCTTGTGTATATTTTAATCTGAGAAATACATCTGGTATCTCTGAGAATGTTGGCATTTCTTCTATCTTTTTTTTTTTTCCAAGAGATTTTATCATAAGGATATGTGTATGGGGGTGTTTTTTAACAAGCTAATTAAACAGCAGTAATTTCCTGTAATGGAGATTATCTAATTGGCTAGCTATATAATGGGCTACTTTGATATTTAAACTAGCTTGTATCTATAGCTGTACATAGAGTGGAAATAAAGACTACCTACACTGAGAAGCTCCTTGGAGGGGATAGGCAAGTATGAATTATTAATAGCCTTTTCCCTCCCTCTTTCTTCTGTTACCAATGGCTTCAAATAAACCATGAACTGTGAGTATGAATACAGAAGACAAGATTAATTGATTTTGCCAGTTTTGAAGAAAAATATATAAGAGTTATTTTATTTGTATATACTGATGTCTTATTCTTGAAGGTGTCATGAGGGGGTTAAAAAAATTTTTCCCCCCTAAAATAAGCAGGAGGAAAAGGAAATTTCAGGTAAGGATTTTGTTGTTGTTTTCCTGCATTTTCACAGTAGTTTGGAGGATAAAACATGTTCACAATATTCAAAGAGAATATTTCAGAAAGCAAATACAATGGCAGGGTGAAACAGAGTACCTTAGGTAGATCTAAGGTGTGAAGAATTCATTGACTCAGTGCCCCTAACCTTCAGAGGTCAAAGATAACGTAACTCTTGAGCAAGAATGTGGCAGAAAGTGGAAGAGACAAGAAGAGCTGAATTAAATCTAGAGGTTAGATTCAGGGTTATAAGGCATTCATTGAGGGTTATCACCTCTATCATTAACGCTTTCAGGAGCAGATCATATCTCTCTCCCTTAAAGCACTGTGGGGAAAAAAGTTTATAACCTGTGTCTGCATTTTTCACTTGCAGATCTCCTTATCTTATATGCTGTAACTGATTTTAATAATGTGCAGTGGAAGAAGAGACGTATTATCTATGTCTTCTTTCTCCTTGTTACCAGGTAAAGTTGGTCTGACTTAACTTCAGGTGCAGGCAGGCACTTGTTTATTTTCATGGGAATGGGATGCAGAAGGCTCAAGTCAGACTGTCAACAAAAACCCCACTTTTCAGGGGGAGTGCAGGCAGTTGTCCAGATAGTGAAGCAGCTCTGTAGCTGTGGATGCAGATTAAATAGTGGCTATTGTCAGAAAGATGAAGAAGGGATAAAAATATTGGCATAACGGTGAAGCTGCAGCCTTTGATAAGAGATGTATGGGAAGTTGTTTTCTGACAATACCATAATTGCACAGAAGGGTTTTTGTTTTGGGTTGTTTTTGTTTTTCCTGCACGCTGTCTCAGGCCCTTATGCATGGCAGAGTTGATCATGGTATCTGCTCATTTGGACACAACTGAGATTAAGATTATGCCCTAACATTTTTTTGAAGTTTAGGATCTTTGTCCTTATAAGGATCTAAGTGATATCCTTACTTGGAGTAGTTCTAGTGTTGGAATATTTACTATGAACCTCTGATGAGTGGGAAGCAAGCAAACGAGGTCTCTAGTCAGTGTTATTAAAATTTTATGCTTTAATTATTATTATTTTCTTAAAAGATCTGTGAGACTTTTTCTTTTTCCCTAGGTTCATTTTCTAAGATGGAAGCTCATACCAGAGTACCAGGTAAATATCCTTCCCCTCTCCCTCCCTCCTTCCTCTTGAGTCAGTTTCTCTGTCTTGAATTTTTAATGTAATTGCCTGAAAATCACGTGTGATGTGTGAGATATTTTTAAAATTCTGTATAATAATAGAATTACTTTAAAAGTCCTTTTTAGGTTCCTTATAATCAGTATATGGATTTTATTGGTAAAGGACATTGTATTTTCTAAAACTTTTAAAAGAGGCATGCTTATAAATCTTTCAGAAACATACAATTCTATATGCTTGTTCTTATTACTGGATTGTGATTAGAATGGTGATTTTTTTTTGTCTTTTTTTAAAGATTGGCTGTTAACATCATGCCTTATAGAAGTAAATAATAGATGAGAATTGCCAAAAAGGCAAGGTAAAGAGCATAGGAGTTGAAATGCTTTGGATCCTCTCCAGGATGATTTTACAGTTATGAATTATGGTTTAACACAGACCAAAGTCTTCCCAAGTGTGTCTCCTTTGAAATCTACTGACTTATACCAGGAATAAAATTGACCTTGGGTATCTAACCCCTAATGTGAAACCAGTACGACTGCTTCCAAAATCACACTGCACAGCAGTTCTCCTTTTACTTTTAGCTTGGTGATTAAACCCTCAGTTCCTTTACCTCTTGCTGATTCTGGGCTACTCTGAGATTTCCTATTCATTGCTATAATTAGGTAAGAAAGAGAGAGGTATTTGGAAAGAGTAGGCTGTAATTACACAGCACTAGATACACTAAGGTCATGCAAGATAGGTGTTAAGACTGTGTAAAGTGCTCGTGCTTTTGGCTCCTGTTACAGAAGTTTGTTTTATTGATTTGCTCTTCTGAGAAATGACACCCAGTGCTCCAGGCACATCATGGCAACCTGTCCCAGCTAAGATCTGACAGGTGATCCAGAAAAATGTATAAACTTTATAATAAATAAACAAACTAAAATAAAATAGAACCCAAGAGAGCGACTGTGACCAACTTTCCCTACTTTGATTCCCCTCTTTTGGTATGGTGACCAAGACTGAGCTTAGTGGCAGTCTGCTTTTGGCAGAAGGATTGAGAGCTGAGAACTTGCTGAGAAAGGCACATATAGTAGGAAAGAAAATGTTAGAAATCTAAATGATAATGTTGTGTTTGTAGGACTTTGGATTTTTTTTATGGTGAGGTAGTAGATACTGAACAGTGAGAGATTATCATGTTTTGGGAGAAATAAAAGCTTCAAAACATATGTGCAAAATCTGAATAAATGGCATTTTCCCCCTTTCATAGGTAGAAMAAATACATCTGTTTCTGGGCCACATTAAAACCCTGTCCTTTATTATACATATGCTTCTTAATTTTCATTCATTAGTTATGATGTAAATAGAAAAATAAAATGGATTAATTATAGTATAATATGAGGTATTACAAACTTATACCTGAAATGTCAAATGTTAACTAGGATAATTATCAAACCTTGTTTTGACTTGCCATGGGTGGAGCATATTAGCAGGCTTCTGGTCTTAAGCCATTGGAGCCTTGAGGTAGCAAACTGCGTAACCTCTGCAGTTTTACCGCATGCCCCTTGGTCTGGAGTCCAGGTTCTTTTGCATGAAAGCAGGCAGCAACATTCCCACTGAAATTAGACTGAGTCAGGCTTGAGACTGAAGTCTGCTTGCACATGGTGTGCTCGTGACAAAGAGCATCACAGGACTAATCAGGTCCTATTTTATAATCTTCTGGTTTTCTATACAGTCTTCATAAATGCAATACAAGCTTTATACAAATGATTCTTTACCTTTCTATTGTTGTTATCATTGAAGTATATAATGCCAATATTTGAATCGGCAATTTACTCTAGATGATTAGTAATGTTAGTTTATAATAGATTGCTATTTAGATAGAGCTTCTTCATTAGAAATTCTGTTCTCAAGAACTAAACATGAGGCACATACTAGCAGCCAGATTTACTGGGGCTAACTTTGCCCTTTTTTGGCTGAAGTGTATGCTGATTTGTAATGATGGCATAGTTTCTGTTCTCAGGTTGATGTGAGGAATTCCTTCAGGCATAGGCAAATATCTTTATATATCTTTATTTTTAATGAGTTTGCTACTCATGAAATAGTGACAGCATTGTAGTTGACTAACTTCTCTGCTTTCTAAGAGGCCTATTTCCTTTATCTCAGTGTTATGGRCAGGGTAGATGTCACTGTCTTAAGCTGTTTTAACTCACAAGGGTGTTTGTACAATGACATTAATGATGCTTTATAAAATGGCAGTATATCARCTGCCACCTCTCAAGACTGTATTTGTTTCTTCGATGGCTGCACTGAATTAATAGCTCAGTCAGTCTGAAGAAGAAACCCAAGTTTGTCTCTTCCTTTGTCACTTCCAAATAATTCATATCTAAAACTAGAAATGGTTTGTACTGATGAATAAATGAACTTGTACTTTGAATATCATTGCAGTTTTATTACTTCACTTCTAACTCATGAGTTATTCTCAGTTATGTCCCACTTTATTTTGGCAATTTCTCCTGATCAACGTGCTTCACAAGTCTATTCCATTTTTTTCCCGCACAAAGTTATTAATAACTTTTAATTAACCAATTAATATGTTTCCAAGACTAATCCTTGGAGAATTACGTGAACAACATTCAAGTCCAATGTAAATCATTGTAATTTTTCTTCAGATAATTCTTTACACAATTTACAATTCTTGCACTACAACCYGTCTTTTACATCTGAATTAATGATTTTTGTTGCAGTGCCATATTGAATGTCCARTAATTTATTTGAACTTAGTTTCAATTTATCTTGTTTATAAAACAGTTATTGCATTAGTCTGGAACAATCTACTTTCAATAAAATTCAATACAAGTTTACCAAACTTGCATTAACTTAGATACCTGAGTTTTATAAGCAAGTTTTGAGGGATAAAGTTGTGGTCAATTGAGGTCAGACTAATGATCTTGAATTTGCTTAAATCATGTTATTTTCTTTCTCTCTTCCATCTTTAAACAGAAACAYGAGCTATATAGTTTTCCTTTTGTTATATATTACTGTTCTGTTTTTAATGTGATTATATAATATTATTCCTGTAAGTTTCAAATTTTTAAAAAATCTGGGGGCAGGGTATCTATTTGCTTCCAATAGCATTCCCCCTGTATCCTTAACTCTTGATTTGAGCACATTTAGTCTGGGGGTTTTGCTCTCTTCTCAGGATATATGTTCACTGCTCCAGTATTTCAGTTGGCCATCTTGCCCATGGTGATCACCAATGTCCTTGCCTCAAATTTCAATAAGGAAAAAAATTAATTGGTTTTGGGGACCATAGYTTAAACTGTCTGCATCATTCTTAATCAATGCTACGCTTTTATTGGACTGATTTTTAACTCATTTCTCTGGGTTTCCACTAACTCTAGTACCTTCATAGGAAAAATTCTACCAGTTCTTCAGCAATTTCTTCCCTTCTTACAAAGAGAAGTATTAGAAGTAGTTTTTCAATTTTTTCTCTGGCTTTGGTCAAATTGTGMTACCTGCAAAGAAATTGGAGTGTGAAGGGTGTGTGTGGGGGGGAAGCTGTGTGAAATAAAACTAGTCGTCACTGTGCTTACTATTTATTAGTTACTGATATTAAATTAGTAGGATAGCTTTTGAAGAAAATAGTCCAGTAATGATTCTTTGCTATAGGTAAATTAACATAATAGCAAGATATTTGAGAAGAACTTGTCAACATGTGGAAACTATCAGCAAGGGAATATTTAACAAGTGCTATTAAAAATAATCAGCATCAGACTAAAATCTAAACAATCAGTTGGCACAGGAAAATAATTTACAATCTATGCAGATGTCAAAATCCTACAGAAGTTTCTGAAATACATAATTAAAAGGAAGGACTTTACAGCCTGCATGAGGGTCAAAAAATACAGACTCATGTTGAAGGGCGGTGTAGGGTAATGAATTCTAATGTGGGATGATGTGTTTGGAGGCTATATTCCAATGGTGATCTCTCTTATTAATTCTACTAGCTTTCTTTTTCTTTGCTTATATGATTTACCTTTTCCCTGAATGTAAACTCCTAAGGGGGGGGGGGGAATACCTAGTGCACAGCTCAGTAACGCTACATTTAAAATTAGTTATGTAATGCAAGTGTTATACTGTAACAATGACACCATGATGCAGTAAATGAGGTGACTTCATTAATAGGAAGAAATCTGTTCCTCATTGCACACTAGCGCTTGTGTGCTGTTGTCTATAGTGGGACTCTGGAAGGAGCATTATTTATTGGATTTTATTTGGCGTTCAATAAAGAAAAACACAACCATAGCTACGAAGAACGGGAATGGTGTTAAATAGCTGTAGGCATGCTTATCCATACTAAGCATGTACGTACTTTATTCTCACATTGCTTTTTGGTAAAAAGAGAGACAGAGAGAAATTAACCTGTTCACATTGCATTTCCCTTTTTCTTAACTAGCCAGAAAGAACAGGCCAAATTTCATCCTAAACAGAAGCAATTTTACACTTCCTTCTGTCAGCTCAAATTACTTTGGGCTCTATAAACACCATATAGAACAGTTTTAAAATCTTCTGTTTCCATACCAGACAGTGAGCCCTGATGGCCTTAAAGRCCCAATATCATCTTCTGGTTGACAGAGCCTGATTTGATCCCATATCCCATGACTCTCGCTTTTTTGCTATTAAGTTCACATAGTTGCGATCACTAGTCTACTTACTTTCTCTTTAAATTCAGCCAGCTGTCTGTCAGGTTCAAATTTTATTATGCATCTTTCTTGTATTTGGTACGCATTACAAAACTGACATTACAGAAAGACGCCAACAGGTCAGGTTCTGAGAGAGATGAAAAGCAGCAGTATGAATGCTTTATTCTAACATAACATTTTTAGGTTGCTGAAAATGAACACTATTTAAAACACACAGTAATGCTGCCACAATTAAATATTGTTAAAATATTAATAGCAGGTAGTTAGAAAAGTATTGTACTCAAACACTTATTTTTTCAAAAACAAATGGAATGTAACTTAAATTTCCAGAGGCCAAAAGAAATATGAGAACCCTAAGGTAAGAGCTTATGCTTGACCAAGAGCATATTCAGATTCTTTCCAGCCATTCTTGAAGGAACATGTTGGGTACCATGTCTTAAAAGAATGTTTAATCTACATCTGAAGAAAAAGATACCTAGACAGATCATCCACTGATGAGCAAGTTATATGAGAAAGTACGCTTTGTCTGCTCCCTACCTTACAGTTTTTGTTTGTTTGCTTTTTTCCCTCTAGACTCCCTGTTTCCTAGAACTTGCTCCTGACTTGACTGCAAGGATGGTGAAACCCTTCTGTTGAAGGGAATCTTATTRATGGGCTACTTAAGGAGGCTTACTAATGGGCCAGGTATAGGGCTGGGGAAGCACGGAGTAGGCAGATGTGCTCTGCTCTGTGCTGGGGGGCAGCTGGCACATCGCAGTAGGTTCAAACAAAGACCAGAAATCAGCAATAATCTGGCAAACCAACTRGGGAAAAGAAATCATTTTTTTTTCTCCGTATTTGGGAAAAGCTTAGAATCTAGCTCTTCTCTTCCCCTTCCCAGCGGGGGTCCTTCCTTATGTCAAGGTAGGAGCCCACAAGCGCACATTCTGGCCCGCAGGTATGTGGCTAGGGTTTGTGTCTTTGTGCTAAATAACAGCTATCACTGGGTTTCTATTTGCTAATTAAATTTACAGGCGTCTTTCACTTGTCTCCTATTTCCGAACTCCAAGTCACCCTTTCACCTGGCATCACAGCCAATTACCTGGGAAAGATAAGACACAAAAGTGGTTAATATTGAAAGACTGCCCCTGTTGTTGATGAGATCTTATCAGGCAGTATTGACTGATCACTTACAAGGCAAAAGTACTGGCAGTTTGTGCAGAGCCAGGGCACTTCCCGTGGCAAACTTCTAGCTGTGCTGGGACACCCAAGCTATGTTTAGAAAAGACGGTTGGGAGAGCTGTACAGCAGCCTTTMACCCAGGCAGATCAGTCTGGTGACATGTGACATGGACGGTTTTGCTCTTGACAACTCATGAAGAGATTGCTGCAGCACAACGAAATGAGCAGACGTTTTTTCTTTGTGTTTTGCACAGAAATTTGAGTTTACCTGTTGGGATTGTGCTAAAAGAGAATATTCAGCTTTGTGGCACAATGATGCTTTCTGACTTATTAACATAACTGAATTAGTAATGGAGACGCGGTGACTGCAGGGAATGAGTACGTGCATAACACACCAGGACATTGAATAAAAATCTACATACTCGGTTAAAAAAAAATAGAAAAATATTATATGATTATACAATCATCTAGTTTATTAGGAAAAAATCCTGTTATGTTTTCTCTCTTAAAATCTTTCTAAAGGTAGAAGCCCCTGATTAAGAGGTATGTAATCTATTTACTGCTTGTTCGGTTGGCCTCAGCAAGGCTTTTGACACTGTCCCCCATAACAYGCTGCTAGATAAGCTCAGGAAKTRTGGGTTAGACGAGTGGACAATGAGGTGGATTGAGAACTGGCTGAAAGGCAGAGCTCAGAGGGTCGTCCTCGGTGGCATGGAGTCTAGTTGGAGGCCTGTGGCTAGTGGTGTTCCCCAGGGCTCAGTACTGGGTCCCATTCTGTTCAGCCTTTTCATCAGTGACCTGGATGAGGGGACAGATGCATCCTCAGCAAGTTTGCTGATGATGCCAAGCTGGGAGGAGTGGCTGACACACCTGAGGGCTGTGCTGCCATTCAGAGAGACCTGGACAGGCTGGAGAGTTGGGCGGAGAGGAACCTCCTGAGGTTCAACCAGGGAAAGTGCAGGGTCCTGCACCTAAGCGAGGAATAACCCCATGCACCAGTACAAGCTGGGGGCTGACCTTCTGGAGAGCAGCTCTGCAGAGAAAGGCTTGGGAGTGTTGGTGGATGACAGGTTGACCATGAGCCAGTAAAGTGTCCTTGTGGCCAAGAAAGCCAATGGTCTCCTGGGGTGCATTGGGAAGACTGTTGCCAGCAGGTGGAGGGAGGTGATCCTGCCCCTCCACTCAGCCCTGGGGAGGCCTCATCTCGAGTACTGCGTCCAGTTGTGGACTCCCCAGTCCAAGAGAGACATGGAGCTACTGGAGAGAGTCCAGCAGAGGGCTACAAGGATGATCAGAGAACGGGAGCACCTGCCCTATGGGGAACGGCTGCGAGAGCTGGGCCTCTTCAGCCTGGGGAAAAGAAGACTGAGGGGGGATCTTGTCAATGTCTGCAAGTACCTGAAGGGAGGGTGTYGAGGGGACGGGGACAAGCTCTTTTCAGTTGTCCCATGGGACAGGACAAGAGGCAATGGGCAGAAACTGAAGCACAGGAAGTTCCGCCTGAACGTGAGGGGGAATTTCTTCCCTGTGAGAGTGACGGAGCACTGGAGCAGGTTGCCCAGAGAGGTGGTRGAGTCTCCTTCCCTGGAGATCTTCAAGGCCCGCCTGGATGCAACGCTGTCTACCATGCTCTAGGTGACCCTGCTGAGCAGGGRGGTTGGACTAGATGATCTCCAGAGGTCCCTTCCAACCTTACTGATTCTATGATTCTATGAAAAACAATCTATCTGCCATAGCAGATAGATTTTTATCTATGGAAATACAGCAAAATATTCTTTGCCTCCTGTGGTAAATGATGGTGAGTATTCAAACAGTTTATCTGATCTGCATGGGTTCCAAGGAGATAGAACAAGACAAACTTCCTTTTCCTCTTGGTAATTGAAAATGGTATAGTGTTTCTTGAAAGATTAACTTATTTTTTGTGAATCTTATACTTTAATTTGAGTAGGGAATGGCAAAAATGTTACTCTGCAGTAAAGAAGGAAAAGTAGGTTGCTTTAAGTGAATGACTAGTTCACAGTCCCCATGCATTGTTTTGATAGATGTCCCTTTTAGTATCTTCAGCAAAAGATAAGCGTTATTATACTTTTGACTATTTTTGAAGACAACATTAATAAATCAGGACAAAATAAGCTTGCCTGTCTTCATTGTTGAGCAAATTCTGCCTTTGAAGCAGAGGGTGGATGATGACGTAGGGGTGAAGCCGKTAGTGCCTGTAGTTAGGTATTCTGAAGCATCATTCCACATGCTTATATAGGTACAGAAAACAAGTGGAACTGGCCCTTACCAAGCTAAATTAGTACTTTGTCTCTCAAAAATAATGTGTTGTTTAAAACGCTGTTCCAGGTGATGATAATAGTATGTGATTKATTTGGGAGGGGACACACTGCTGTTTTTTCTTGTCCCCTTGCCAAGTTAAAGGCTGTGAAGGGATGTGGCCTTTGCAGGTGATACAGCAGACTCCAGAGGATGTRCATCCTGAAGTGAAATATCAAAAGCCTGCATGCTGTTCTCTGATCTTGACTTCACAAGACAGCTGGGAAAGCACTTTTTTGCACTTTAGTTTTACCCAGTCAGAAAGTATTTGCCAGTATGGCAGCACAGTACAGGATAAGGACCTTATTAATTCAGGCATCTAGTTTAAAGAGAGGCAGACTCTAATATGTATGTGATATAATGACCACTCACGCTGTTCCTGAAGTGTTACCCTTGAGCAACAAAAATTAAAATTCAGCAGTGCGGAAGAAAGTATGTCACAATGGATATTGGATATTTGAGTTTGGTAGGATAGTGAGACTGGTTTGGAAAAGACTTCTATTTCATTATTTCTCTGCCTTCAWAATTCCCTTACATCTTTAATGAGGTTTCATGAATGAATTCAGAAATAGGTTATAAGACAGACGGATTGTCATTCTCCCTCCATTTCAGTCTCAAAAACCACAAGCCATCTGAGAGTTGAACTGCTTTATACTTCAAGGGGAAGAAACTGATAAGATTTAGATCAAGCAGAAGAATATGGAGAGTGTCTGGGGGGAAAATATCCAAATTCTCAAAGGGCCATTTACTGCCAGCATGAAACCAAGAAATTTTCTTTTGTTCAGAGCAGTCTGCTGCTGTATTATGTTTTCTTAATGCTTGAAGAAATAGGAAAGYAATTGATTGCACAGTTTTTGTTTCTGTATTAGTTTAAAATAGAACATCTTCAGACATCTTCAGTGTTTGTTTGGTGAACCATCTATTTACATTGACATCAATGGGTATGTAATAATAATATACTTCTATTTTAGGGGGAAAAGAAAGGAGGCAAATAATATAATCCATAGCAGAGCTGGACAATTTATAAGCATTCCTTTAGTTATTTTATGGTTTGACCTGTATGCTTGTACAAAGGATACTGAAGCAACAGCTACSTGGTCTCTTCTTTCTGTTAGCAGCAATAGAAAGTTTGTGCCAGGTGGGATGGGTGGCTGTAGGAAGAATGAACGCTTGGCTCCAGTATAATATTCAGTAAAAAGAAATTCCCCTAATGTGCTAGTTGTGTTTTGCTGCTTTGATTCTGGTCTTTTTGAATTTAAGACTCATCCCTCATAGGTGGCTAGATGTAAAAGCAGGTGCGATCAAACAGTTTATAGTTGTGAGGCACCGGCTCCCTAGCACGTAGGAGAGCAGTGGCCACGTTCCTCGTGACCGTGGTCCTTGCAGCCAGGTGGCAGGGCCTCWGCAAGGTCTGTTCTGCAAAGCACAGGATCTGCTGATGTGTGTTGGGACAGTCAGGGCTACATATTCCCCAGTACGTGCTCACTGAGGTTGGTCGCGTTGACTAAAAGTCCAGACCACAGGCAAGGGCCTCCCTGTGCTATGCTAAAATCTGTGTTTCTTCTGCTCAAATGCAGAAGAGGAAAGGCTGTCATCCTTAAGGCTTCATAATGTAAGTAATAGGTTGAGTTGCAGCCTGCCATGTGCATATCTGGAGAAAAATATGTGATACTTCATTTTGCTTTTTGCTATTACAATTGAGTAATGTTACCATTAACATCAGTGTATGTTTATAGAGAGTTGATTTATGTAAGGGACTGGTAAAATCTTTGCATATTTGTTTATGAATTATATTTATTTTTATTATAGTGTCGTAGTCTCAGGTCAAAATACACAGCTTTGCTTGAGAACATAACTTCTCTGGACCCAAAATTAGATTTTATTATGATAATGAATTGGACTGGCTTGTTTAATTAGATAAAAATTGCTATTTCAACTTTTAAAAAATGGAAGCAAACATAAAATATCCCCAGGTACTGCTGTAATTCTCTGAAACCTCTTACTGACTACTCCTGCTTAGATTTTTTTCTTTTTTTTTTTTCGTTTAACCAAAATTAAGCTTTGATTTTTTTTAAAAAAAAAAAGGGGGGGGGAGAATAACACTTTTAGTTTGTTTTGCTGCTACTTCTCTGTTGCTGACTAGGGCTGACTACTGCATGCTATTTCTCTGTCAGAAACTACATTAAATGAATTGTTCCCCTACTTTTGGTAAGCTACTAGGAGTTTTCAGCAAGGAATGGGTTTATCTTATTCGCTCTCATTGAGAGGTATGTATGCATCTGYATTTTTGTGTATATTAAATAGCCTGTGATTGCCGAGACATGCTATTTATGGCTGGTAGTATTTCTACTAATAACTTTCTTAAAATACAGTTTAGATTTTAACAGGTATTTCAGTAAGCCATTAAATATAGAACCGTGAGTAGTATAGGAGTCTCTGTTTCTTATCTGTGTAATAATTACATAGAGGAGAGACCAACAGATCTGTACCTATGGAGAGACCAATAGTATGTATGCATACATAGAGGGCAGATCAGAAGTCATTCTCCATTCCAGCAAACCAACTTCAGGTTGATGATCTGGTGTAGTAAACATGCTGTATCGCTCCGGGAGAAGGAGAGTAAGGTACTGAAGCTTCTGAGATTTGTGATGAAAAATGTTAATTCTTCGTATTTAAAGTTTTTAAAAAAATGTACRTTCTGGAGAGAGAGAGAGAGARARAAAATCTATTTATAAATCTTTACAGTRTCAGTTTACTACCTTTGTGTTGTACCTCTTTGTTAGATGTGTTAAAGCATTTATCCCCAGTGCTGTGGTTTAGTTCTTTGCTTGTGCGGATCATTTGAATTGTTAGAGAAGATCAGTGCAGGAGAGATTTGTGTCCTCGTTCTTAGAACGATTCAGAGATTTTAACACAAGACTTTTTGGCTTTCATTTGTTTTCACTTCTCTCTCTCTCTCTCTCTTTTATTTTTTTTTGATTTTTTTTATATATATATTTTTTTAGTCTCCCTTCCATGGGTGGCAAAATTATTACTTGTATATGCACCTGAACTGATGATCAAGTTTCACTTCTGGCATATGTTCYAGTGGCAGTTGGTGGGATTTGTATTCTGCTGTTTAAAAAAAAGAAATTATCCTCACTTCCCCCCAAGGCAATGCTTTTCTCAATTGGAAAAGGTGCTTTCAGTAACATYGGTCACGTATTTCTTTTTGATTTTGTTTTTTTAGTTAAAAATGATATTCCTTTATGGATAAAATTTCTTGGAGGAGGGATCAGGTAGGTTTGTGTTAGCTTTTAAATATCTTTTTTAAACAAGTATATAGTGGCTGTTCCTTCATTTGAAAGGCAGGGTTTAAATTTACTCTACAAATTTCTAGGATTAGTTGGGGGAAAAAATGGTAAAAATCTGTAATAAAAAAGCTTAATGAATTGTTATAGAACTATTCCTCTCTTTAATTCCTCTTAAAGCATGTTAACTATTTTACCAAATATGGTGTTCACTTTGTTTTTTTTCAAGATGACATGATATTTATTTTAAGACTCTTTTGTAAAAAGATTAGAAGTAAAAATTACTTGACGATAGGTATCCCTTGTGCTTCTTACTCACCGTGGTAGTCTTGAGGWTTTTGTTAATGTAACTGTTAATATTGTTTAGAGGACTAAGGGATTTTACAGCATGGAAGAACAAATTTTTTATTTGCTTATACACCTACCTATCCATGTAAGTTAGAAATTAGCATTTTTTCACAGATGTTGTGTGCAGATTATACAAGTCATCACRAAAGAGTGCTTGTATCATCATCCTGCAACTTTATCTGATTTCATAACATGTAAATAAATTATTAATGAAAAGTACATGTCTCTGAGGAAAACATAGAGCTCAGTATCAGAACTGRCACARTATCTTATTTTTTCAGAAAAATATGCAAAAAAAWTAAACTTTGATATCAGATGGTTCTATGGACGCAAAGGAACTTGAGGTGTGTAGGAATTACATGCATGTATTTGAATAATCATGTCATACTCTGATTTATCAAGTGCTTTGTATTCTGCCTAAAAGTCAACTTAGTGCTGTTTACTTTTACAACAGCAAGCTCTTCAGCATCTTTCAATGGACATAAGCACATTGGAATTAACCATGAGTCTTTTGTTTTTTAACACACTCTTTACATGAGTGTTTTCTTCTCTCTCTCTTTCTCATATATGCACTATTCTGCCCAGTTTTGAATAACTACTTGTTTTTTCTATAACGGTTCTAAAAAAGAAAAGGAAAATATCATGTAAAGAAGTAAGGGTAAATATGAATATATAGAGAAACGCTCGAATATTTTAAAGCTATGTTTTGAGTGTGTGTGCTTTTTACATATAAAGCAATTTAGTAAAAATACTAATGCATGCATTAATATTAGGCTATAACTGAAATACTGCTCAGCTACATGTGCATATATAAGCATACATACACACATACCCATGCACATGCATATATTATATATATTTAAAAATACTCCCAAATTTGTAATACATTTTACTCATTCCATGTTTCTTTTATGTTGAGGTTCTGGTTAGAAGGAAAATTGAAAAGTACCCCATCAGGTGAGTTATCTCTTCTACCATATCCTTATCTTTCAGAAGCAAAATCCTTATCAATGACAGGATCAGTACAAGCTAGCCATAGCCCATTAGCTCTTCATACATATATCCTTCGACTTCATCCTCACACGGTTTGTAGCTAATGGCATTGTAGATAAGCATCTTTCAGTTCTGTATTTTAATTAATGATCATTTTTGCCATTATCAACTGTCTACTCTGTGAGTATATATGAGAGCTTTGCAGTATATCATCAGTCAGATGGTCTATATATGTTTTCACTGACACACCTACTGCGACAGTATTTAAATTAATCCTTGGTAACTCCCTATTTTGTCTGAATAATTAATAACCTGTCACATTTAAGAGCCTATCTAAAGATTTTGTGTGAGTCGTCTTTGTGGCCAGAAATGCAGTTCTTAAATGGAGTGAATGGCCACTGTTGGAGATGTGCATGTCACACATCAGAATAGGGCAAAATGTTTTGCATCTATTAAATTGATTAGTTGTCACATCAAAATGGCTGTTTAAGATCATTTTGTGCTGAAAATCACAAGATTTGTGATGAAAGTACATAAAATCTTGTGTCTGTCTACCCCTCTCAATCTGACTTGCTGACACTCTCCTAAATATATTCATTACTTTCAAAACATTTTGAATTTGGAAATGAGGCAGAACACTTACCATTTTTTCTCTCTCTCCTCTTCCATTTCCTCAGTGAAACACATAGAAAATAAAGTAAATAACTCCATTAATTTTTTTCTTTGTGGAAGCAACTTGTTGGTTTATTTTTGTRTTTTTGTATGTGTGGCTGGAAAGAGGAATAGAATCTTTTATTTCTTCCATTATGAAATCTTCCTTTTACTGTCATTGGGTAAACACTGAGAGAATTAAGTGTAGAAAGAGTTAGCTTTTGCCAGACTAAAGAAAAGAAAAAAGTAAAGTAAATGATGAAGAAAAATGATTTTCACCTTTTAAATTAAATAATTTCTCAAGGAAATGTGTGAATGCTTTAATTGCAAAGCTAAAGCACTTTCACAAAAGGTATTGTTAAAGTAAAAGGTTTCTGAAATAAAGCATTCAATCATGCTAAAATACAGTAAGATACTAAAATCGTATTGAGGGAAGGACAGTTTGCACTCAGAAGGGCAATCTATCTGGACTTTCTTATTTCATTCTGGTAAATGAAAGCTTTTATTGACCTCCCTGGGTGTAAMATCAAACCCTAAACATCTGTACTGTAAAATGCGGGATTGAAGAGTAAGCATATGTAGCAGTGAAACACAACCAAGGTATTACAAACGTCTCTGAAACTATTAGAGTGCCAAATGACTTATCTGTTTTCAGGACAAAATAGTCTTGTGTATAAATGTGCTACGTGGTACAAAGTAAACAGTGAAAAGTCCACGTGGATCATTTTACATATAAAAATTAAATATGTATGTGTAGACCCTTATAATATCCATAATAGATTACTATATAAACACATATATTTCATATAAAATATAGATTGAAAAATACTGTGCTCATAAGAAATAAAAATAATAAATATATTTGTTTCTGTTACTTAGGTAGACAGTATAATATGGTATAACCTGCTGCTCTATTATTGAACATGCATATTGGTTATATAGCATCAATACTTGTTATAGTTCTGAAGAATTAATCTTCAAAACAAAATGTGTTTGATTTTAACTGCATTAATAATATTCCTAGTGATAGGTAAGCATGAGTATAAATAGATATTGAATCTTCCTTTWAAAAAAAATATTTTTAGTTCAGAAGCTACCAGCGATGATAGAGACTTGCTCATCAGATACAATTTTGATGCCTTGTAGTCCACATCAATAACTGAATTACTRTAAATGAACTCCTTCTTGCCATTATTGAAAAAAAATAGATAAAAGAGTACAATACTAAATCCTTTGTTTTCTAGGTGGTGGAACTCTCCCTTTAGAAAGGTTTCAAGTTCTTAAGTAGCCCATGCAGCTGAATTTACATCTGTTGCTAGGTAAAGCTTGTTTAGGCCAGTACAATTACTCTCTGAACAGCGCAGAAGTGCTTTCACAAGGAATAGTGGAAGACTTTGTACAGTTACTTCTGTAACTTAATGACTTAAGGAAGGTGAAAGAAATTTTTCAAAGTGTAATGATCCTGAACAGTTGCTTAACTTGTTTTCTTTCCATCCTTGTCCTAGAGGACTTGCAAGAAGCACTTTTCTGTTTCCAGTGCCTCCATAATGAAGTGGGAAGGAAAATTGCTGTTCCCAGGGCAATAAACTGCTTAGCTTTGTTTTATTGTTTTAGATGATCAAATATCTGGGGAAGACATCTGATAAGGTCATTGGACATTAGTTCTCTGGTCRTGAAAAGCACAGGAAAAGCTTTATCTACTGGGCTTGATCTAAAAAATTTAATTTAGTGACCACTGCTTTTGCTTTGTTGCTGGCAATATCATCATGTATACTCATATGCACAGGGCCAGAAAAAAGTGGACTGTGATTGATTAATGTTACTTGAGTGAGTGAAGAGCTATCAGTTGTAAGAGTTGGCTCAGTTCACAAGCAGAAAAGACCTCTGTCTTAGTATACCAAAAGGCAATCAGACCCTGAATGGTGCTTTGTATTTGAGGGAAAAAAAAAAAAAAAAAAGAGAGGAAACATGTTCATGACGTTATTGTGACTTCTGAATCTAGCCCTTACACTATACAGATTGGATTAAAATAATATTATTAATAAATAAATATTGGGGATTGATTCTGAGAACAGAACTATCTTTAGTATTAATAAATGGCATATGAATTATTTCACTCTAATATCCAGAAACTGCTAACATCTGAATCCATTGAGACTCACAATTATCATTAATGGAATTTAGTATTTTCAGGATGGTGGAAAATAGTCTGGCTTTAATAAAATATTAATGGGTAGAAACTCTGGATTAAATATTCATCTTGGTGTCTTTGGAGGTTATATTCTACTGCTACCGTACAGCCCATTAGTAAATAATGATCTAGTGGCAAAACCTTCTGGGATGTAGTATAGTTTAGTATAGAATTGCTTTACAAAGTTGAATCATAGGACTTACATATTTTCTGTTTTGTAGAATAGTTACATTGTTTACAAGGGGAAAAAAGTTGAATCTGTGCTGATACTCATATAAATCGCATCAGTAGAGGTAAATTACCAAAGTTGAGCTGGAGGCATTTCTATTGCATGATTCCACTAATACTAATGAGAGCTGCCTGGCAGCATCCTATGCAACTCCTTGGCAGTGTGTAATCTTATGTTGCTCAGCCTTACTGACCAGGATCTCTTCTATGAAASAGCCCGTGCAACTTAAAGTACTAGCAACAGGAGAAACAGATAATGAGGCGTTTGTGCATACCTTTCCCTAGTAATCACAATTGTATTAAAAGTAAACACTTTGATGATTTGTGAAGGGATAACCAAGTTTCCTGTTAAAATAAAAGCACAAGCATTTCTGTTTTCAACCAAATGTCTTGTGGTGTTCATGGAAAGTGTGCTGTTGAAACAGATTGCTAATGGAAATTTGGGGCTTTGACAAAGCTAATAAAGAAAAAAAATCTCGATTTAAAATCAGTCTTTCATTTAATAAGCAAATGTTTGTAATGATGATGTAGCATCTCCTGAGAGTTGCAGTTGAGCCAAAGCATTTGTAACGTGTGGATAAGTGGCAATCTAAATACAGCTTTCAAGATGCGCTGTGGCTGGTGAGTCCCAGGGTATGCTGTTTTCTATCTACACAAGAGGGAAAGAGGGATAGTGCCTCAGGGAAAAAGTGTATCAAACAGGCAGCTAGTCTATAACTCACAATTTCAGAGTATCACATACCTATNNAAAGAAAGAAAGAAGATGCCAATCTGAATACAGTATCAAAACATTCGTATCTTTGGTGTCAAAGATACTGTAATTCTTTTGCATGTAGAAGTCAAAGAACATTTCTCATAGATTATGTTAGAAATTGTACCAGTATCATTATTCAGCGATAAATATGGGCTAGAACAATTATAAAATATGTAAGGCTATTTCCTCTGCAGTGTAGTTARATGTTTGCCTTTTCTAATTCTTTTTAATGGATATTATCAACCGTAATTGCAAATGTAGCATGAAATAGGAAGGACTTTATCTACCTAAAAATGATGGTGCTGCCTCCAAGCCATAAGCTTACCTTAAAACCCAAGTCCTTATGGAAGCTAAAGGAAGACACACAGTTTCCAATATGATTCTGAAACACTTTAGATAGGAAAGTAAGAGTCTTTTCCTTTGACTTGCTAACATACTAAATCACCATTTTATTTCCACCTGCAAACTTGAATAGAGTGTGCTTACTATATCCTGGAATACCTTGGAGACCTCCGGATGAATGCATGGATATCTGTTTTTTGTGTTGGTTGCTCTGTTTTGGAGCTTAATGAGAGTGGAGGATAAATTTTTTTGTTTTAAAATTGTGATAATGCTAAATAGAGTGGAATTTTATTGTACTGAGTGGCTTCTTGTGTATTTCTAGCTAATGATATTCATGAAACGTTCTTACTTCCTAGGAAAATCTTTGAACATCCTCTTACGGGATTTAGCCTATTTAACAAGTTAAGGATCTCTCTCATTCGTGTACGTTAAACCTAAAATTCTCACTATTATAAGCAAGGATTTTTTTTTTTCTGAAGGAACTATCTTCCATATACTCATCTACTGCCCGTGGTGACATGTGGCTGCAATAACCCAGATCAAAATTTGACGGTTAATGTAGTAGTTGAGGAAAAGCTGCTAAGTTCAGTGTCTGCTCAGTTCATATGGGGTTTGTTGGATACAACTGCCTCCATGCATAGCTTTTCTCACATATATGTATCTAATTTCCCAAGATTTAGGATTTCAGGAGGATTTTACTAGTCCTGGGGTGGCAGCTYCATAGATTTATTTGGCAGTTTACTGTGGCTGATAAGTCCTCCTTGAGTGCTGAGGAGTAAATTACAGAGCTACTAAGGTGGTTTTCTGTAAAAGGGACAACAGGTTATGGTTCTTATGGCTTGCTGAGCCAGAGCTGACTCTGGGACAAACCATTTGGTGTTTCTGTGTCCAGCTGTAGTGCCATTTGCTGACCAAACTGACAAAACTTTTCAGTTTGAGCTGTATTTTATGCAATACAGGTATATTCTTACTTACGGTTTCTTCTAGCAAATTCGGATAGATTTGAGGTGGTTCTGTGCTGAACCTCATCCACTGCATTGTGAAGGGATGCATGGGTTACTAGGAGATGCTTAGTCTCCTAATGGATGGTTGATAGTGATGGCAATTATAACAGTAATTGGAAAATGAAAAAAATAATAGAAAAGAGATATTTTACAGATGAGTGAAGAAACTGAGAAATGGCACATTGTATATTAAGAAAGAATTATATTTACAAATAATTAGCAAATGTTACATCTCTGCAAGGTACATTTACAACATTTTTATTTCTGGGCAGTAAATGGTGTATCTCTACATTGTGAACTGCATATATAAATATATGAGGATTTATAGTAATGATGATCTTACTTTTAAGGAGGTATACAAGGCAGGTGATTTTTATTGATTTCAGTAATACTGGTACTAATATGAAATGAATATAAACATTATATGTGCATGTATATAGATGTCTTATTTGATCTCATTCAATAGAATAGGTTCTGTACTTCTGACATTAGTATTTATTTACTTCCTATGCATAACTCCTATAGGACTGCTGTAAATGTGAAACGATGTTTGTTTAAGTAGCCATGCTGTGTGACAACTGGAGCAAGAGAAGGTTAATAAAGTTCCAATACTAACTTATATATTATATTCAACGCATTCAAGACTTACACAATGGAAGAAATATATGTTCTGGAATCACCTAGATTCATATCTAAGTGGTAAAATACGTTCAAAATGTCGCTGCTACTAGCAGACTTGTCTGCTACTTTAGTTTCTTCAATGTAAATGTTAAATGGTTGTACAAAACAGTAACTTTGAAAAAAAAAGTTTTTTGAGGAAAATATTTGAAATKGCTTACTTGAAACTTCAAGTTGTCAGCTTCTTATTATCTTTATGTCTATGTGAATGTATATGTGCATTTATATAGATGCATATATATATAATATAAATATATATGCACATACACAGATGTTGGAGTAACATTATTCTCTTATTCTGATTTATTCAAAACTATTTCCTTATTAATTCAAAAGGTCTTTATAATGGTTGTCTGTAAGGCTTTTGCAAAAACTATTATAGTTACTTTGCATAGTGTTAAGGAGATGATCTTCTGAGAATTTTATGTTAYGGTTTCTGTTGACCAAAATTGGTTATGTAAATAAGTGTCCAAGAAGTATGTTTTGAGCAGGCTTTTATTTTTCATTTAACAAAAGAYTACTCTGTGCCTGGAATCTCAGGTTCCTTAATGGGTTTTGAATTATTTACACTGAAAGGTAGCATCCTCAGGACTGTGATTTTTGTTTTCCTAACAGTTTAAAAGTCATGCTGTCAATTGGATTTTGACAAGTTTAAAGGTTTGAGTAGGCTGGGAAATCTACCAGATATAACTGATGACCTCCAGTAGCTGGTAAAATGCCTGTTCATCTGTTCTGAAAAACTCTCTTCCCAAAAGTGTTGTGATTTGTTTAGTACCTTTACAACTATAGCGAGAGTGCTCAGCCAAATCTCTGTATTCCCTTGACAATTTTTTAATTATACTAGCTAAACAGATCTATCAAATTCCCAGACAAAAACCAAATAATCCTCTAACAGAACACACATTTTATTTATTTATTAATGAATTGACATTGTATTTTCATTGTGTTCTTAAATCAAGTGGAAGAGTGCCAACATATCTGAAATAGAGATATTTCCTGTAGCTCCTGGATTTTTCCTACCATATATCATTTGAACATTAACCCCCCCAAAAAAAAAAAGGTTAAGTTTTAAATGGCTGCAATATTATTTTCATTTGCTAATAGCAGAATAACCTTATCTACCACTGTATCACAGTTTGTTTCAGGCAAATTAATCTTCATCAATATTGCCATCCTTCACAGCATCCTCTAGAAAACTTAAAAGGAAAATAAGTTTAATTAGGAACAGTAATGGCATTTCATTTTCAGAAAGATGAAATGTTTGACACAGAATGTTGAAACAACATTCTTCGATTAGAATAAATTATGTGCCAAACACTAAATAAATGTGCACTCAAAAGAAAGGACTTTGTATAACCTATGTTCATAAAGTGGTGTTCTCTTGCACTCATGAGTTAGAAAATTATAATTAGAAACTGTTAATATGCTTATATTGTTCTGTAAGCAAGACATCGTGCCCTAGGTATGAAATATACAGGTGATGTAATTTTTAATATAAGGTGAAATTTGACTATGCAATTATACTGTCTTATTTGTCTTTTTGTATTTCATACTGACTGTGTGCTCAATGCTATCAATAAGTGTTTCTTTGTCCTTTGAGTGCATGACTGAACATTTCGTGATGATCTTAACTCTTCTTTGCATTACTTAGTTTTGAATACTGTCCCCATTCAATGCTCAGTAACTCAAAGATGAAAAAAGGAACATTTGTTTTGTAATGCTCAGGGAACRTATAAACCCTTCAGAATAGGGAACATATGTTATAGTTAATTGTACTGGCAGAGAATAGGTATGAAGGTAGAATTTTGCATATTATCTGGAATAGTTTTATGTATAGATATTACATCAATGTTGTGAAAAATAATATTTAATAATTTCAAGTGATTAGAGCTTGATGTTACATTTTGTAAAAGTTGAAATTCTGGAAATGGATTACCCACTGCCCTAAAACTAGCACAAGAGAGCTTTAGAGGTTGACTGTAAAACCTTTCTTTCCACAACGTTGTCCAAATGACTATTGGTGGCCAGAAAATGACGCTAGTTCCTGATAATCTGATTTGTTAAACTCTTGGGGGAGTGTATGTGTGTGTGTTGGGGTGGGGGTGGGGAATAAAAAAGAGAGATTATGACCGGTTTCCTTCTATATTTGTACTACCTGGAAAGAGTATCAATATTTTCCAGCTGTGCTTTGAAAGACTTTGTTAATACAGAGCGGGTCTGAGGAGGGTGTGGTATAAATGGTGTATATGCGTTTTGTTATTTTTTTCAGCTACTCCTTGGATTTGTGGTACCTACAGAGCCCGATACTGAGGGGAGATGTTACCCTGATATCCGTCTTGGAGAAAGCAGAGCTGTTTTACTGTTTCACATGCAGTTGACAGAAGTGAAGACCCACTTTCCCATCTGATCTCCTGTTGGCACAGGCTGGGTAAGTTGGGAATTAGTCGAACAGTCTGAGTTATCAAACATCCAGTTTGAAAATAAAAGACTCTCCTATGTAATATTCTTCTCTCGTGTAGTACTGTAGTCACATATTTTGAGCAGGAAATCTAATTTCCTGTTTCTGTTATTAATTCTCTTGAAAATCTATTTTCCCCCTTCAGTTTTGCACAATGGCAAAGCACTTCTGTACTATACTGGTTATTTTTAATAATGGGAGTCCCCAAAGTAGAGAAGAGAGGTTTTCAGGACCAGGAGAGCTATTGACTGAGTTCGTTTTGAAAAAAGAAAAAGAAAAGACCAGGATTGTTACAAATTGGCCTGGGCCTGTTGCGGCATCAYGGAGTCTGGGATCGTGTCGGCTGGACAAAGGATTCGCCCCGCTTGCACATCCAGCTGGAGGAATTTCTGAGGTTACCCTTTTTTAAGCCTAGTCAYGGTCATAAGTGAATCCCAAAATGCAGATGTACGCTTTTCTTCCACACCTGTGAAAAAAACCTCCCCAGATATGATATGAAACTATGTTAGTTTTCCAAGCGAGACAGTTGCAAGGAAGCTGGAGGCCCGACCTACTTCATGGAAAGATCAAAGGTAATGCCGCAGGAATACGGAAATATGCCAGTAATTGGTTCTGGCTTAACACCGATTCAGAGTGACCAGATAATATTCAATGTAAGCAATGCGATGGAAAACACCACTTTATGTTGTTGTTTTGTGGCAACTTCTGAAGCATTTTCTCTATCAAGAAACACCCATTGCTGATTCTACTTCCATCGCTTTTATGCTGCGAACTGCACAGCAAGTAAAGGTCAAATATAATTAGGTGGGGGAGGGGGCTGTTGGTTTTTGTCCTCACCAGAGCTTTTATTTCTACAATTATGAATAGAGAATAGATAATGTTACAGAATGAACTCTCCAGTGAAAATTTAATGCCAAATTGAAACAATCTTTCACAGAGTAGTAGCAAATTTAAAGTGGTTTTATAGTCAGGGTATATATGTTTCATTCACTACTGCTCTGAAAATAAAAACTGAGTTCACAGAAAAAAAAAAAACCTCAAATGTACTTTAAAGCCCTAAAAAAATCAATGCTAAAACAACGGTAAATTCAAGCTTTACAAATGAGAAAGGAGTTGGGCAAATATATGCAAAGCTGGAGAAAGAGAGGAGTTCACTGCGTCATGACTAATGATGCAGAAGCCTTCAAACAACCTGGACTGACAAGAAAGAACAAAGAACTGTCAGGACCATTTATTTATTTAATCTTCCTTCTCCATCCTCTCTCTCTGGAGGTCTTGGATATTATTTCTTCTTCCCTTTTTGCTGCTGTATGATTACTTTGTTGGAAATGGGAGKCCAAGAGATCACCTCACCAAGAATCATCGTCACTCTCCAGATCACCTGCCCAGTTAGTGTTCCCTTTACTAGCAAGCAGAGATGCAAACTGCTTAAAACTAAGGAGAAATGAGAAGCTCTGCTATCTGTTACAGCAAGTAAACAAATGGATTTCCTATTTCTATTCTTACTTTACTGGTGGAGGTTGATAGCAATTGTAGCCATTTCCTACTACATGAATAAGAATTGGTGTCTACAAACAAAATTTGCTAGTATTGTGGCTCTGTAGTTATGGTGATGGGATGCAAAATAAGCAAGCAAACGTAAGCAAACTGTCTTTTGGTTTTAATCTGTTTGTGTTTGGATAGAGAACTATGAGTATCTGTGAGAACTATGAGGAGATAATAACCTGACTGCTTAATGTGCTTTGTTGTTTTGGTTTGGTTTTATTTTATTTTTATTTATTTATTTATTTTAGGAAATCTGGTACAAGGCAGCAGGGAAACTATGAAAAGGCAATGTTAAGAACAGGAACAWGCTTAAGGAACATGTAAGTATTTGTAGTTCTGGATAAAAATTGGAATTACAGAAATATAATCATCATACATATTTTATCTAATATCACACTAGTTAAAAGGCAAAAAAATACAAACTGGATCAACTTTTAAAGTTCTGCAGACTTGCTCAAATGGATCAGTGACTTATATTTTAGTGAGAGTTGTGCTTTGTTGCTGCATTAAAAGACAGGTTGGATCTTAAACTTACTTACTTATAAAAAGGAAAAATCTCCTCCTCGATTCCTATTGTTATGTTCAATTTTTCAGGTAAATTTCTTCTTCCAAATAAGAATATGTACACATGTTTTCAGATGGTGGGGCTGCTTCTGACTGATTTAAAATAATGTCTTCATGTAATCACCAGCACAGTTTTCACCCAGCCTCTATCAAAGCTACACATCACACAGCCACCAATTACAGGCTGGTGCTGCATCCTTGACAGTTGGTTCAGAATATTTTAAAGTGGTGAAGGTGAAAAGTAATTAACTGTGTATATCACATGAATGTTTCGATCAATTTAAATTAATCACTAGGTGGCCATGTATCCCAAATGGAAGTGTGGTATTTAACAAGAAGAAAATCCATATTAATAATGTAATTCTTTGTATATTAATCCATTATTAGACTTTGCATTAAATGTATGCGTTGTCTGACTTGATTATAGTAATGAGACTGAAAGCATGAAACTGTTATTCTTCCCCTTCTTGGTGTCTGTATCTACAACACTTAGTCAAAGATAAAATATGCATTGGAATCACAGAGATGGCTTATTTGAAGACAGAAATTTAGACTACTTTGGAATGATTCATTCTGTTGTATAGGTCCTAATTCTCAGATTTTGATGTGCTCCATAGTCAGCATGGGGCTCTAGAAGGCTAGTGGAAGAGGTGTTGAGTGATTTTGACAGAAGTCACATTTATTTTCTCTTTCTTCATCCTGTAGCTTCTGAAGGATGGGCTCAAGCCCACAGAAGTTCTTGCATGAGCTACCTGTCCTTTTGACAGTTTTTCTCCTACAAAGAGAAAGCCTATCATGGCCTACTCGCCTGTAAAACATTAGCTTACCAACCTTTACGTATTTAGACTTTTCCAAAAAGGGAACTGTATCACTTTTGGATATAACTAGATATATATTGTATTTTCAGTTCTAGTATCTRTAAGAAATCTATGTGTTCTAAGATACAAATACCTGAAAGTAAACAGAGCTATGTTAAAGGAAATCATGTCATAACTTTGTTACTTGAGGAATATTGCCATGTTCTTCCCTCTTTAAACCGCAGAAATGGAAGAGCCACACTCAGTGCTACTTGTCTGCACTTGCAGTATACTTTATCAATTTTGGTTTCAAAGCAGCTGTTTCATTTAAGGTTACCAAGTAAATATAAAAAGTAAACATTTTCTTGCATGTATTTACTTTGGGCTATCTGAGAAGGTAAATAGAACTAGCTTACACAATTTATATGATATTAGAGGAAAGGAAAAACAAACTAAACAGTAGATCACTCCCAACAGTATGTTAGGCTCTCCTGTTTCGGTTAAATATTCTGGAACAATGTCATCAATCAAAAAGTTGCACATTCCACACACAAAAATGTTACCTTTTTAAGCATTGCTAAACACTTTGACATGTTTGAAAAATTGAGTCCTAGATCCTAAAGGTTATTTGTCATAGGAGAAAGAGAAAATATGCTCTGTGCATGCCAGAATGGCAAATAAACCCTATAAAGATGATAAATCTTGAGTTGGATACATAAACTACTCAGATTCATAGTCCCCAACTTCATCACGAGCAGATGTAGTTTAATTTGGCCTTTACTGACATATAACTGTACACAACAAGCAAGTAGTGGTCGGTGGATCGTGTTCCAGGATGAAGCCCAAAGAAGGAAATGGTAGTGAAGAGAGCGTGTAATATGTTTTGAATGCTGACTATACTGGCTGCTATAGCAAGGGGTTTGTTTGTCGTTGGGAGATTTTTGGTTTTGTTTGGGGTTTTTTTTTGGTTGTAAAGGCACACTGGTTAAGATAATGCAAGCCTTGAATCGGTCCTCTCCCACAGCATTTAAATAAGCAGCATGCGACAGGCCTCTAAAATATTTTGAACCAAAAATGGCTGGTCTGAAGAGCAGTCAAGGTCACTTGTTGATACATTTAAAACAATTTCTTTCATTCAAAAGAAACTTTACAAAAGCTTATTCTGACAGGTGGCAATTTCATACACTGCAGGTAAAATTATTACTTTATCCTAAATAATTTTGCCAGGCTACTGTGAACACTTACGAAACCTGGAAGAGCTTCAGGGGAGAAAGAAAGAAAGCAGTTGTGTTTCTCTGTTGCGTGTTGTATGCTGGAGTCACAGCATGCAACTTCAGTATGAGAGAAATAATTCCGAGTTTTCTGCTAACACGGCAGTATTTTTGCTGGATTACTTGGACAAAGAATTAATAATTTTACTGTGACAGGGAGACACAGTATGCTTTTAAATGTYTATAGCATCTGTATATAAATTGATTTGAGCATTAGGGGTTTATTTTAGACTTCTTCCTCTTTCAGCAATATATAATTCTGTCTTTGCAAATACAGTAACATCAACAAGTTATTTAATGTATTTTAATAATTTTGAGGAAAATTAGTTTATTTTAGTGTGCATATAAGGGGAACCTTCAATCTCATAATTTTCAACAACTGAACACTCCAAAGACAGACTAAAAAATGGTAAGGAACRGGGTCTGATAGTCGTTGGTCATTCCAGGTTACATTGTAGAACAAAAGACTGTCAGTGCTGTACTGAAGTTTCCACAAGAATTTGATGTGAATTTACTTTCTCTGTGTTGTCTGCTTAAGGGAAAGGAGCCTCTCCAAGCAGACAGATGAGAGATTTGGGTGCTTGTGAACCAATTTCACAAGTCCATGCAGCCTTCACTAGAAGGAGGGCTGGGATATGCATTGGGAATGTGCGTTGAGCTCCTCCTTAAGATAGTGCAGTGGCCAGCCTTCTGCAATGCTGGACTTTGAAACACCCCAAACGTCGGATATGCACTGAAAACTGAGCTGAAGCAGTACCCACTGAGACATCTTTTCAGAGGTAAAGAACGCGTCCTTTGTCACCAGCCGATGTTGCATTCTTTGCATAGTAGCGCATGCTTTTTCATGGATGAAGCATTTCATTATTTTGGTTTTTACTTAAATGCTTCCAGGCAGTAGCAGAAAAATAAACTGAATGAGAAATACATTAGACCTGGGTAAAAATGTGAGTTTCTGCAAATTGCAGTTATAATGCCGACTGGTGAGAAATGCTTGCATGCTACCCCACTGGTAAATAATAGCTTTTATTTTTGGTTCTCTGGCATGTAAATGTTTTCTTATATTTCCTTGTTTTGCAGTAATGCTATATATGCACACTGTTATTCAGAATCTAGGGGATAAAATATATTTAATGACAAGGTAATAAATGTACTGTACATCTGTGAAATAGTGTGTAATTTATTGGCAAAAAAMCATTAATGTTCAAAAACCATTCAGAAAATACCAATGGAATTTCTTGTAACTTCAGCGAGTTATATGCTCAGTATGAATATTTTCATTGTTAAACTAACGCATTATCTTTGTTCAGTCTCTAAATAGTCTAAGAAATAATTATAGCTTGATATAATGGTCCTTCAAAGTGATGACTGGCACACAGTTGTATAAGTGGAAAAAGCATGTGACTATCAACTCTGAAATCTATAACTCTAAACTCGAGACAAAAGAATTTAGTTTTTATGGTCTCAATTATTCTCATAAGAATAACATATAGATCCTTTAAAATATATCTTAAAAGATCGGTTGCTGTTAAGTTACMTTATATTATATTTGGAGCATATAGATGGGATGCTAGCACAGACCCTTTTTACCTTTTTGACGAGGAGTGTTTCAATTTACGAGTGGTGAAATCTGCGGTATTTGCTTTGGAACCTACATGTAAACAAATTTTTCACAAAAGTGATGTAGGATTGCCAAAAAGATACATATTTTGCTAAAGGAAATGTAGAGCGTTATTTATWTTCTTTCTTAGAGTCCAGGAAAGACAGGGCTCAGTCCTCGCTTATATAGATAGATTTATATAAGCCACATAGAATAAGAAGCTATTAATATTCAAGGGTTATTAGTACAAATCCCTTTATAAAGCAGCATTACTTTAGCTTTTGATTGACATTGCAACATTGTTTTTCAAAGAGGCTGTCCTTGAGAGTCAACAAACTCCATTTCACTAAGAGGGTTAATTAAGGTCAAGTTTATAATGGGGTAGGAAGAAACACAGACTGAAGWAGCTGTATATCAGATTGAGATTTCAAGGTCTTTGCAATGCACTAATAATCGTGAGGCTGGCTRATGTGGGTGGTTCTGTAGCAAGAAAAAGAAAAGATTCTATAGCGAAAAAAGAAAGGCTTGRAACAAGCTAGTTCCTTTTACTGAAGTGTTTTCCATCAGAAAACACCTGCTAGTCAAACTTACTTCTGAGGGAACGTACCAGTTCAGGGAGCAGGTTGTGAGCGCTCGGGCGTCCACCTTCCGAGCAGCCCGGGACTGACCGCAAGCCGCGCGCTGGTGCGGGTGTGCAGTCCGTCTCCGGCGCTGCTGGTGGTCTCGCAGCCCGGAAAGCGAGCAAGCCGGGGGAAAGGTGCGCGCTGGGAAACGGCAGGAAAAGGAGAGGACGTCTTAACTTGGGTGGAGAGGGGGAGCGAGAGGAAACACTGGGTGCGACTTCTTTTTCTATTTGTGCGTGTGTTATCTTGTAAGGATAAGTATGGTACAGTATTTTTATTTTTTCTTCCAGATAAAGTCCCCGCTAGCAATCAGCATAATTTCCCCAGAACGACTTTCATGATCCTTCTGTAAAATTACTTCTGTTGAAGGGAGAATTCCCCAAATGGATCTTCTAAGTTTTCAGAGTAGCACCGAAGGTTTAAACTTGACAGAAATCATCAGACTCAGTCTCTCTGCAGCTTCTGGAGATTTACACTGTAGTTTTTATGTAGTTTTTACAGATACACAATAAGCAGCAAAACTTTTAACTCCAAGCAAAGAAGAGTCATTAAAAGAATACAGCTGTCAGGGACAAACGCAATAGCATTATTGCTGAGTGCTTAGCTTTTTTAAAATTAACTAGAGCGCTTTCCTTTTATCAGATAGTAATTCTAAGAAGTTCRGAGTATGACAGCAGCTCTCAAACAAGAGGCTTAATTTCTCTTCAGGAGCATATTTGTCTCAGGCTAACACTATTTTGCATAGGGTCAAGACAGCTTTTCAGGTCCTTTCCAGTTGTATCTTTTTGCGGTACTGCTATTCAGTCCTTTTCAGTCATATCTTAGTGATAAAACTCTGTTTCACAGAAGTAAGCTGTGATACATGTTTGTTTTTTTTGTTTTTTCTTTTTTTTTCTTTTTTTTCATTTCCAAGTATATCTCTTATTGGTATAGATTTCAGAAAAGAGCAAGCTTCTCCAAACTTCATCACATTGGATTCAGGAATTTTATTGTTCATTTAAGTAGATTGTGTTAAATATGTCTCACGTATAACACAGCTTAATGTTATAAATGGCTCTTTGTAACAAAAAGAGAGCAATGCAAGTGAAGGAATTTATTTTTACCAGGCATAATGTGGGAAAGAGCAGTACCTTAGATCTGCCTTGGTTTTCCTATTCAAACTCTCAGTTTTCACTCAGTTTTTTGAAAATTCATGTTTTGAACAGAGTGACTSTGGCTAATCAACATTGAGATCTACAGGATATATCACCCTGCCATTAATGAGGGAAAAATGATAAAGGCAGTGAATTGTCAGGAGGCAGATGTTTTACACAAAATCTTAGGTTCTGTTTCAAGCTCTAGAGGAAGAAGAATGACAGACCCAGACCGAGTTTCTCCGGCCTTTTCTGCCTGTAGACCTTGTGACGTGATACCACAGTATCTCCAGCTGCTYGCTTGCTCCTGCTCATTTGCTAAGTTTCTATCTTTCCACACAATCCAATTCTTTATTTTTCAATATTTTCTTGAGCCTAATTCGCTCTCTCCTCCCTTCTCTGATTCATTAGCTTCTCTTGGATCCAGATCCAAGCCTTTCTGTATGCAAAACCTGCTGGTGCTGCCCAGCTCCTGGCTGCTTCCATCRTCCTGCTGCGGGTGCCTGGGAGACACTGAAGAGGGAAGGGAAGGATCTTTGCTTTCAGACACAGAACTTTGTGCCACAGTGGCATCTAGCTGCAGTAATTACAGACCAAATTCCACACAGTCCTTGCAGTCCTGGACTGGGGCAGGTCAGTGCCGGGGGGGGGGGCTCTTCAGAGAATTCGTCTACCAAAATGCTGAGCAATACGCAAACTACAACCAGAGTCTTAGGATGGCTTTAGAATTTGTTTTTTTGCCAGTAAAAGAAGAGTCCTTCTTGCAAGACACGAGTCTGTGTTTCATAAGTGGAAATGCTTAAAGCTTTTGAATGAACTTTTGAATTAGGCGACAAAAAAAMCAAAAAAGTTTTCTGATAGTAGGGTCTGCTGGAAGATTCCTTTGGAATGCTTTCTGTTAGTATCATTTGGAAATRTACTTACTGTTTTTACACTGATTTTATTCTATGAGTTTAGAGGTGGAACTTCACACAAAATACAGGTTTTGCRTGTACTCAGATGAAACGTTTTTGCAACAAAGCACAGTAAGCACAATAAATGCAGAGCGTTCTTTCCTCAGGTTCCGAATGACGGGCGCTTCGTAGCGTGCCCAGCTTTCCGTAATCAGCAGCCCTGGCTGTGCAAAAGTCACACGAGCTAGTGCTGAGTTTTCCTCTCAGGAGTTCCCCTAGGATCGGCTGGCTTCTCGCCTGCATAAAGCTACTCCAGGTATGTAGCAGTTTGCGGTGCCRGTATTCACTGAAACTTCAGTCTCGTGCAAGCTTGCTTTTACTTTTAATATTTACAACTTTTCTTACGTTTTTCCCTTTGAATTCTGTAAAAACAGATTAACTACTATGATCACCCTGCGTACGAAGGGTTGTGAAACACACGTGCCAGTGAAAACGTTTTAAGATAATCTTCAGTCCTGCGTTGYGTCACGTAGATAATGACGTTGAAAACTTTATGAATGGACTGCTAAGGGAAAAATTGTTTTCATTTTTCCTGTAGGAGACGCCCGTGGCATTTGCCAGCAGGGAGGCTGCTGCACAGGGCACCGTGGGACGCCCGGCACAGCAGCGCCTCGGGGAGCCCGCCGAACCCCGCAAAGAAGGTAACAGGACTTCTGCGTTGAAAAGCGTTCTCCAGTGAATTCCAGGACGTTTAGTAGTTTCTAATGGTAATAACCTTAGCCATTTTTTAAAAAAAAAGTTATGTTCATTTTTAATGYAGTGACWATTTTGTGGCATTTATTTGACAAGCTCCTTTGATCACAAGCTGAAGCTAGGATGGGGGAAACCTCAAAACACRTTTTTGTACTGTTCTGCATCCACAGAGACAGAGGTACTGACATTGTACCTTGTCAGAGCAATCCTTTGGTATTCTTAACACACAATATTTATGTATTTCTAATGTGTTTTGCAGGAGTTTAGTTTTAATTAAAATTTAAACATTATGAAATCAATGATTTAGTTTCAGGGCTCTGGAGCAGAAGGAGAATTTTTTAATAAGCTTCTGCATTTTTTATAGGAGGAAATGAAAGTTACAGTTTACCATACACCATGCTTGCTTTTTTTTCTTTCTTTTTTTTAATTTAAATGACTAAATTAAGATGATTTCCAGCTTAAATTCTGAGTCTAGGARGAAGCTTCATAGTACTAGCTTAGCTGTGACCTAAAGGATGATGGAAGTAAATTTGTAGGAAGGGTATAGGAAGGGAAGAGTGRTGTACAGCATCACATTGTATATAACTTGAGTTTTGAGGGGAGTTAGTTTATTTTTGTCCTCTCTTTCTTTCATTTTCTCTAATTTTGTTTCTTATGGATAAAGAAATTGTGTGGACATTAGCTTCTGCCTTCTGTCTGCAGGTAAGTCAATGCCTCATTCCTCTGCTGACAGTGTTGGAAGTCATTTTGGGCTATGTACCAGAAACCATCGAGGCTCCTGTTCTATTAGCCCTGGCTCCATGTTCTCCGCTGCTTTTCTCAGCCGGACTGAGTAAGATGTCTCCTYCTGGGCTCTTCTGCTTCCCACTGTACAACGTGGGTTTTGTGCAACCACTGACCAATTACATTTTCACAAAAAATTTCTATTCAGAATTTATTTCCCCGAGATTAAAATAAAAATTAAAAATAAAATTAAAAATAAAAATTAAAATAAAAAGGACACACACAAAGCCTATGTCTTGCAGTAGGAATTATCACCAAGTGAAGGAATTAAGGCTAGCTTCATTTTCATATGCAGATCAGCCAGAGGATATGGCTGTGGACTTCGTGGAGTATGTGACCATAAACCATCTCACAGAGACAGAAAGATATGATTTTATGTTCTGTGTGTGTAAGAACAGGGATTCAAATTTTGTAAATTAAATGCAAATGATCAGTCTTACTGAAAATTGATGAAAGGAAGAATTCCTTTCTAGTATGATTACATTTAAAGGATGGAAGTGTTTTTTTCTTAACTTTAATATCATAGGCAGGAATTCCTTCTAGAAATCATTTTCATGGCTCTCTCTCTTATAACTGTTATTCATGCATGAGGGTGGGGGGAAAAGCTGTGAGGGTGACAGGAGGGGATGTGAGGCAGAGGGAAAAAATGAAAAGTCATTCTGTCGAAAATTTACACTGGCTGCATATATTGGTTCCATTTGAAAGTCACACTTAAAGAAGCCAAGAAAAAAGGGTTGGATCCCTTTAAACTTCATGGTTACTTATGCCTTTAGAGATATGGAAAAAGAGAAATTATTGAAGTAGAGAACAGGATGCAGATCCCCTAATAGTATTACAGCAAACTTGCATAAACAGAATCTATGTATACCAGCTAGGATTTGATACCCAAAACTGATTTATTATTCCTATTGCTACCAGTATTTTATTTCTTTTTTTCCTTTTTTTGATGACTAACATCTAGGTAAAGATCTTGAGTAGTCAGGTTGAAATATGAATGAATGTAAGGACTGAAAATTTAATTTTTTAAATCATTAGCTCAAAGATTGGGGGATGATCTCATCTATTACAARACAGTGGAATTAGAGGAGACTCCTTGAAAAAACAAATTGGATGAAAAATTAACAACGATTTTCATGATKGAGAAAGTGGCTGATATGTAAGAGGGAAATCAAGAATGTGAACAACGGCAAAAAATGTAAAGCTTTCAGAATAGAAAGTTGATCTATATATATAAAGATGGCAGAAATAATCAGATAGGAACAGCAGGGACCCTAAAACAGTCTCACATTCTGATCTTTGGTAGCATTGCATCCTTTACTGTGTMCTAGAATAACTGCTGTTTGATATGAGTTCCTAGGGAAACAGTCTCTGAAATTAAGAAACCAATCATGTTGGCTGTTTCAAAGCAGTATGGAAATCTGCTGTTTCCCATCACTCTATTTTTAGATTGCCACCCCTTTGYATCACTGTTGTGGTTTACTACTGGCAAATTATCAGGATCAAGATGAGAAAGCATGCTGYGATTACACAGCGTTTTTAGCTTGGGAACTCTACTTGTTTGTCATGTAGGAAATCCTGGTACTAAATATCAAAGATCTGATTAATATTCTAAATTAAAACAAAGCAATAAAACAGAAAATATGAGTGGGAAGGAATTCCAGGGTGGAATTTTCTTGTGTGTGTGTGTGTGTGTGTCAGGAAGTTTCCCATAGGGCTTTAGAAATTTCAGGATGAATAATATAGAGATCTCTGCTCCTGAGGTTAACAAGTCCTTCTTGTATATCAGATAAGCCTAAGCATACCTTCACAAGCTCATAAGCTAGCTGATAAAATTATTATCATTTTTACCATTTGTAAGCATTCTTCCAAATATTTTCAGGGCTCAAAAGAGAAGTATGCTTTTAAGTRTAAAGCTCCAAATTGTAATTAAAACATTCAAGATCTGTGAGATCCATCGGCAYATTCAAACCTGGAGGTAGGTTGTTGGTAACCAAAACCTTAAGCAAGCAAGGAATGCATCCAGGTGCTTGGTTCATTGGGAATGCTTCAGTATCAGCACAGAGCAAAGCTCTCCCAGCCCAATAAGCCCYTTAAAAAGCTTGGAGTTTGGTGAGTTAGGTGTACAAACACTTATTTTTTTTCCTTTCTTCTGACCAGCATAGCTCAGGGCTGTGTGCGAGGGGGCCCGGGGTTACCGCTCAGCGTGTGGTTTTCAGTGTTGATGCTGCCAAGTTTCCCTGCTGCCGCGTGTGGCGGGGAGACTCCCGTGATGGTCCTGGGAGGACCACATGGGCTCTCCCTGGGACAGCCTCAGCTGTATAGTGGAGAATAGTGGAGAAACAAGGTGGCCAAGCGACATCTGTGCATCATCTGCCTGTGCTCAGTGTTTTTCCAGGCTATAAAATATGTGTCTGTGCCCATGAAATAGCAACTAACCCTAATGGACATTTTTCAAAGATTTTTTTTTTTATTTTTTATTTATTTTTTTTTTTAACTAATGGAATGGAACAGTATGTTAAAATTGTTTCCAGTTTTCACAAGGGAAAAGTACTGCAGCAGAATAAGTTGCCTCGCGCTGCCGCTCGCTGCTGATCCCTGGCCAAAAAAAGTCATTCAGCATTGCATAGATGAGCGACTCTAAAAATCTCTATCCGCTGAATCATTTTTTTAATTTCTTTTTTTAAAGCAGGCACCACACTGCCCTTGCGGGATTGAGCTGGGAACAAGTTCATTAAACTAACAAAATGAGACAGGTATGTAGCAGAACTGTCAGCGAGAGCTAGCATTGATCCCAGCCCAGTGTCTTGTTAATGAAGTACTGCATATATGGGGATATACTAAAGGTTTTTAAGGTGGTGGACTATTTGTGTTACTTTGCTCGAAAAGCATTACATTTTTCAAGTTATATTCRTGTTGAGAGCACCATTGACTCAGAACCTACTGTGATTCCAGTACGTATTTAAGACCTCTAAAAGACGGGTTAAACTCTGGTCATCAAAAATAGTGAATTCCTAAAAATAGTCAGTTTTCAGAACTAACACAGAATCTGGCCAATGAAGCAATGCAAATAGTTTCATGAATGTTGATTTATTTGCAGGAGTATCTGAGAGGTAAAACTGACCCCAGCACCTCTGGTGAGAGCTCTCCTTTTTGCTCTGAAAATGCAAGATTTCATTATGTTGATTTAAAGAACTTGGCTATTGTGTGTGTGTGTGTTCTTGAACATATTATGAAATTAAGGAAAAGAAGAAAAATAAACTCTGAATACCTGTAAAATAAAATTAAGCATACAGGTAGTAAATAATAGTTATGAACCCTGAAGATCTTAAAGAGCAAGATGCTTGTTTTCGTAAGACCATAACTTGAGACTGTTCTCACAATCAAACTCTTAGCAAGATCATTGGTACRGATCTGAAAGCTATAGCTTGGAATATTTTTTAGTATGTTTTGTTTCTTATATCTGAAGATTTATAAACAAGACAGATCTCTCTGAATTTTCCTCTTTCTTTAAAAAATTAGAAAAACAAATATAATATCTCCATTATTTTGACATTACAATACTGTTTCTTTTTAGCAATTTTTTTCTATTCCAGGTTATAATGATAGGTTGYATTTTCAGATATTTTTAGCCAAGTRTTATGATTAACATTCCSTGTTCACTTTGGGTCCTTTCTTTTTAGTTTAAGTGCAGGGACCAGAATAAAAAATTCCAAACATTAAGTGTTCCTCGTGGAAATTATGCAAATTGCAATCGTCTGCTAAATTAATTAATTGTGTTCATCAGAATAGCATATGAAAAATGAAAGATATTTCCAAATGTTCAATAATGGCTGGATCATTCTGAAATTAAAAAAATTAAACAGATACATGGTCATAGTCTGCTATTCACCCTGTGAAATTGCATTTGACCTCCATTTGGGTAATTGTATTATGCCTGCCTAAATTTCCATGCACAGTGATTTACAATTGAATATATTATTCTACTAYTCCTATTCTAATATACTGTATGCTGCTACTATTTATTGCAGTGTACTTATATTTGTTTAGAGGATGATCATGTTTCAGTGGCTGGCTCCTAGGGCTTCTGTATGGATTACTATGGCAAGTGCATTATCCCTCTAGGTAATTAATAYTAGGTAAAGAAAAGATTGCTTCTCTTTATATATGTAAGTATACATTGTGATGCACTTTAGGCTTCTGATGATGAGCTACTTTAAAAATAGAGAGGAAAAAAATTGTAGAACAAAAAGAGGTAGAGAGGCTAATTTAGGCTTTAAATTATTAGGCTTAAATTTACTCATTGTTAAGTGTGTTGGAAAATGGGCAATTTTCTAACAGTTGAAGTACAGCATTATATAGTTGTTACAAATAGACTTTCCCCCCTGTATGGACAGAGTATAATATTTTACAGAAGGGTGAGAGTTTGATATAAAAGAATGGTTAACTTAAACACACAGGCTATGGACTGTATGTGACGCCTATTCTAGCTGTACCTGGATTGAACTGTGAAGTATTAAATAATGCATATACAAAGTAAATGCAGATCTAAGTGGCATTGTCACACTGGAAACTAGTGAGAACAGTCTTATTTCTTTTATTAGAAAATGTTTGGACATTAGTGAGAGAGAGAAAAAGATTTCTTTTCTGGCTTGAAACCTGTTTAACATATTTTCTGTCCTACGTAGTAGGTAACCCTTCCTGAAGGTGTCTATGGATGGAGCAGCTTAGATAAGGCAAGGACGRGTCTGAGTCATTCCCTGAAATACAATTCAAGCGTGAACACATTCTGAGATTTGAAGATGTCAGGAATCCTGATGTTTTCTGTTTGTTCAGTATTCTTTGCTTTCAGCATGACTTACATAAAATATCGAATCATTTTTCCACTTCCTGAAGGAACTTTGACTCAGGACTCATTCCCAAAATCTTAAACAGTTCTCAGGAAACATGTTAGTTAAACTCTTTCTTTGATTACACTATCCCCTAACGCAGGGGTCTTGTTTAGGCTTAATGCCCACCTGAAAACACAAACTTCGGTACTTCAAAAAATGAAACGTGTCACTGAGAATTACAGGAGTGTTTAATGACATTAGATTTTGAACTACAGCTATTGTTTTAACTAGAAGATACGATATACATCCTAAATTCCTTAATTTACTTAATTATCTCCTAATTAAAGTCTAATTAATTAYTAATTTATCTTAATTTCCTCTGGTAATTTCCCGATTAATCCCTACTTTAATATGTTACATTTTCATGTGTTTTCCTTTAATTGGGAAGCAGATTTTACAGTCTTTGCTGTAACAAAAGGTAAGGTTTTTATCTGCTGCAAAACAGCTGAATGTGACTTTGCAGTTAGCATATTTTTCAGTAGAAATGCAAYGGTCAGTCTCACTGAGAACACTGCAAGAGAAAAATCTACAGTTTAAAGGAGGTTTTGCATGGAGACCAAAGCATCCTGAGCTTTCTKCATGAAATAGTCATTTCAATGTGTGGGACCTCAATTTCTGCTTACTTGTGGATTTATTGTTCCCTCTATGTTTCATTTCAACATGAGATCTTTAGAGTAATTCTGCATGTGTGCTTTATTTTCTTATTTTGGAAAGTTCTGCCTTATTTCCCTGTATAGGGATATTTCCCATTTAATTTTTTTTCCAGGCGTTCATTCATACATGTGTTTGATAGCTATTTCCTTATAAAAATATATACACGGTAGGAAAGCCTCACCCAGAGCTTGAGTTTCTTCCTCCTTGAGAAACTTTACATTAATTAAAAGATCTAGTTCTTTTCCTCTCATTGAAATACCTTAGGCTAGAAGCATAAACATCAAGTGCTTACATCTTGCATCCAAATGGGGTGAAAGTATTTCTAAGTGAAGCAAGTGCACAGTTCAAGTGAGCTTTCACAATATAACTAAGCAACGTTTCAATCAAAAAGGATTCTGTTGTTAGCACAGATGAAGGCAAAGCAGTAGGAACATAAGCTGTCCAGCAGTAGCAGAGCCAGGAAAAGAGAGGTCCTCAGTTTAGCGGTGCTGGCAGAGTATAGTTCCCTGTAATTGTGTAGCAAATCTGATGCTGCATATRGGGGTAAGTTAGAATTGTTTTATTTTTGTGGAAATTGTTTTTAGGAATGGATTTCAGAGTCTGTACCACAAAACTATAGAGTAAGTAGATTTATTATGCTGTTCAACCAGTCGGCAGGGAGAAAAAAAAAGAACTTCCAAATCCTAGTAGAGAAAAAAATTGAATCAAAACCTAGCATAAGGTAGATGGCATGTTTTGTTGTGTTTCTAGGAGGTTTCTTAGGAACCTGAGTAAGAGTGATACAGAAATGTTCCCTTTGTAATATTAACTGTTACTGCTTTTAACCATACAGGTTTAAACTGGAAGTGAGAGGAAGGGAAGTGGTGAGAGAAGAGACAGGAAGGATTGTAAGTATTATGGAATGTCTTTGTTTTAAAATGGAGTAATTTAAAGATGGAAACTAAGAACTGAAACGCTTTTACATAGGCAGTGTTCATGGTGGACTAAGGTGCTACCAGTTGCTTACCGTTGCTGCTCTGGGTGTTGCTGTTTCCACATCTGTTAGGGCATTGCTCAGAGTGCAAGGTCTGCTGACTTGCCTTGCGCTGCCAGTTCAGGATGGATTTAAGCTAAATGGCTTGGCTGCAAAGYGGCACAGAAATGTTCTACTGAGAAGGTGGCAGAGGGGCAGTAACGAGCAAGCAGGGCTGTGGCATTTTTAACAACCTGTTTAACTAGCTGTTTGCTAATTAAATGTGCATCTCACCTGTCACTATATCCTGGAGCGAATTAGAAAGGTAAAAAAAAAAAAAAAAAAAAAAAAAAAAAAAAAAAAAAAAAAAAAAGAGCCTTTAACTAATGGTTTGATTTGATGGTCTTGGTCCTTTTCTGCTCTGGAGAGTGGTAATAAGGGCAGCGTTGCGGCTTCTGCAATCTTAATGCTTCCAACAGCACCATTTGCAAAATAAATCTTCATAGGCACCTAAATTCAGGTTAGATTTTCTTTCCAGAGATAGAATTTAGAYTAAAAATTGCTATCTAAGTACCCCAAAGCTTGGAAAAAGTGGTCATGAGTTATCAGTTATTTCTGTTACTGATCTTGCTTCACTGATCCTGTGCCCTGAGCATCCTMCCTGTTCCTCTTGGTCTTCAGGTGTAATCTTACTTGAAAAAAGTAATTGTAAAATGATCATCTGCATTTACTTTCTCAATTACTCATCTGCTAGGTATTCTTGATTRTTTGTGGAATAAAATTGCCTTATAATAAACACAATCTGTCTGTAATTGCTAAGCTGAAAATCTTTCTAAAATCTGGAAATATAGCTTGTAAATGCTCTTATTTTTGTAGCACCAGTAATTCTGCAGTTGGAATTTAGATGAGAATTTTCCTGAAAATATGCAATATAGAAATCACAATTATTCTTCTTACCTCATACTTTTTTTTTTTTTTTTTAATATAAGCCAAGTGGAGTGTGTGACTAAAAAATCCAGAATGTGAAGTGCATGACTTTTTTTTTTTTTTTTATAACATTTTTCTAAGCAACAAAGTTTAGTGCGCTTGTCTCTGCAAAGTCAGCCACAGAGCTACTGTGGAACCCAGTCAAGTCATTTTCTCTGATTTCTCCTTTTGGGGATTGATTCTTGCTAACTCGGAAGTCTGAGACTGATTCAACAGAAGATGACTAGTGAGCAGAGTGGTGGCTAATAAGCCACCTTCTGAGTCTTCAGAAAGTATTGACACTTATTGTCATTACCGGTGTTGAAGGTCACGGCGCTGTATGAGTCGGCTGTGTGTTTTAGCACAAGCTTCTAAAAAGTCTTACTGTTTATCCCATAGACTGTTTAGCTTATAGCACAGAGGGGCCCACAACAGAAACTAGACTAGTGTGTTTAGGGGAAAAGGTCAAAAGAAGATCCTAGTAGAGAAATGTGTATGTAGGCACTTCCTGTTTCCAGTTATATTGCATGTATGATAAGAAAAGCAGCAAATATTCCTTTCACTAAGACAATCGTAAATACTCTCCTAAAATATAAAACTTGAGAATAAGGAAAGTTGAACTTTCTTCTAGAATGTAAATATTCCCTCTTATTTGTCAAAGGAGGAAAGGAAACACTAGGTAACATTTTAGTTAAGGGTTTCCCCTGTTCGAAGAACTCTTGTTATAAAATACGCATTGTTTAGTTTTGTGTTTTTTCCCAAAGGCAGGAGACTTTGGTGTCAGTAAAGGTTCTCAAGTCCTTGAATATCCCTCTGRGTTATCTTTAAATCTAATCTTAGCTAAGCACTTACTAGTTATATGATAAAGTCAGAGATTACGGGCCAAATTCTGTTTTCAGTTATTCCACTGAAACTCATTGAAATCAATGTGAGATTGGACTTGTGTAACAGGGAAGAATTTGGGCTACTGTCTTCAAGAGATAAGAACAGGGCCAATACTACAACAGCCTTTTTCAACAAAAATGGATCCAGACAAACTTAGGGTCATGTACTGTCCTTGATGTGTATGCAGAATTTGATAGGTTCATGTTGAACAAACATTTCTCTAAAGAAATACTTCTATTTGCTGTATATGTACAGAACGGGTCTGGGGGAAAGCATCCCATTTAAAATAGCTCAATTAATTTTGCAATTAAGCTTTTATAAAGGCCTATGTTTATTTTATAGGTGAGTAACATTTTCAAGGTTAGTGTAGCACAGTGCAAGTGCACAAGTGGCACCATTTCTTCAAACTCCACAGAGCCAACCCAACATAGCTGCAGATGTTGAGGAGCATAGACACCTTAGGCTTTGTTGCGTAATGTTTTAAATATCTTTCACTGAAATAAAGCAACTCCTTTTGTTGCTTTTCCCTTTCCATCTTGACTGTAGTAATTGTGAGAAACTAGTAAGCTCACCTGCTTCTTCCAGGGAACTTACTAAGTTCAAATTTGAAGTTTTTATTGTTTTTTTTTTTTGATATAATTGTGATTTTAAACATGTCAAGATCTTAGACATTGCTCTATTTATTCTTGATTTCCTTTTATCTATTTTTATTGTTTGTGCCTCATACTTCCTCTTGTATCTACTTTTGTGGGTCAGCAGAGCTATTGCCCTATTTTCTAGGTAGCAGTGACCATATTAGCAGCAAGTTTGTCCATATAGGTACTTTTCAACTTGGCCTACTATGCTTCTGCACTAGGATGATTGTGATACTATCTCATGTAATAGATGTGGTCATATAGATATGTTCAAAATTTGTATCATTGTACTGTTAAGCAGGTGTGTTGCATGGTAAAGGCAGCTGTTTTTCAGTGACAGGTGGAATGATCCCTAACATTATATACAGAGAAAGAAATGTTCGTAAAGTATTTTAAGACACTTGGATGAAAAGGGATTTATATAACTGTAAGGTATTATTATTATAGTCATTTTATTAAATAACAATACTAGGTGTCTGTCTTTAACCATAAAATCTATGCACATGAGAAACAATAGTTGGCAGCCTGCAGTAACAGCACAGTGTGTTGAAATGATGACAATAACGAATATCGCGGGAAAACCAACAGAAACCACTACATTGCAAATGTACTGCGTGCTATGTGAATAGACTGCAACAGCTTTATAGAGGATTATAAGGAACTGAATAAACCAAGCTGCAGCAGCATAAGAAAAATACAAAATAAACAAGCAGGCAAACTACACCTGGGACTCTCTATCAGACAAGAAATTGGGTAGATAGTAAAGCAGTATTTCTGTTGACTGGCAGCTGCCRTTAGGTCTTCCTTAAATTGGATATCCATTTGTAATTTTGCTGTAGCACTAAAGACAGGAATGAGACCCATATGAGTTTGTCAATGTGAATTACAGATGGCAAACCTCTTGAAGCACTCTAAAGGGTTTGTATATCCCCTTTTATATGGATTTCATTTTGTGAGATGTACCTAAAAATCCTCATGAAAGCCCGATCCTTTTGTTCGCTTGAGCCTATTCTTTTTTTGTCTTCTCCAGTGAATGCCTGGATTTCTGTGGAGCATTGCTGAGTGTAAAAATGTTGTACTATTTCCTTAAAGCAAAGCATAAGAATTTTTAATAGAAATAAAGATTTTGCTAGCAAAAGCAAAGCAAATGTAGGTAGAAATGTCTGGAAAACAAGAATTCGACTCATAATACAATATTGAGCTTTTCACATTTATTTTTGCTCTTTATTGGAGAGAACACTGCAATGCTAAGATCCAAATTATCATGAAAATCTAGGAATAGAGCCCTAATTACATAGCCTGCTGATCAAGGCAATCATCTGGGTTTTAGGACACTTGTATACAAGTTCCTTTCCAATTAGTACATTCCAGATGAGGTCCCAGTAGCTGGCCTGTAATCAGCTTGTCAAAGACTCGGTAAATATTTTTCTGTACAAGAATGGAATAGTTCCAGATAGTGATGGAATAAGTAGTGGTTACCTTTGACTATCCTGTTAGTTATTACCTATTTGTTTAAGACATGCAAGTTTCTAATATGAATCTGAGATCAGAGGTGTCATTTTTTTTCCACATAGCTTTCTATTATTGAGTCTAAAAACAGAGATTTGACTGAAATAATGCTGTAATTTAAACTTATAACGTGTGGCTGTCTGGTGGTTTATAAAGAAGATTTCTTTATAATCTTCTCAGTAATATTTTTCTAATCCATGTTTATTTTGACTTTTCTTAACTTTTTGTGAGTAGTTTTGCTCTATTTTAAAAATTTGACCAAAACCTGTAAGTGAATCTATCTAATTCTTTGTTTGGCTTAACCCAAAAGCTTTCCTGAGTAGTGTAGGAACAGACTTTTGTGTTGCCAAGCCAGTGCTGTATTAACCTTCTCTTTCTATTAAAATAGCGCATGCTACCACATACTGGCTGCGTAGATCAGAAGTGTGGTCAGGGTCATAGTGTAAGAAGCCGAACATCATAACAAAGCTTGCATTCCTGTGGTCTGACTTGTAGAAGGAAAGCGTGAAATCCACAGAGGCAGGCGGCTTTCAGATATGTGACTAGAACTAGCTTGAAGGCTGTGCCCTGCTGTAGAGAGAGGGGGGAAAAAAGCCATTCATATTTAAGAAGTGTGCTAACAAAATATACACATTTCCCATTTATCTAGGATAGCACATTTATTGGGCAAGTCAGAGAAGTGCCTATATATTTTATTGCTGTGATTTAATTTTTCTTTTTCTTTTTTGTTTTCATCTTGCTGGGTAGAGTGCATAAACCAGCTTTTCAAGAACAAAGGCAAATAAAAATTGTGATTTTCCTTTTTCCTCCTGCCCCAAGTGTTCTTAAGCCAGCAAATAAAAATATGACTAGACATAATTTTTAAATACAACTCCAGGTAAAACCTAAAACTAAAAAGAGTCATTTTTCAACCCATAAAGCCTTTGGGAGACTCAGGGAAACGAGTGAAGATAAAAAAAAATATATACTTTTTTTGTGATGACAGCTGCTGGCAAAAAGAGTTCAAGTTAGATTTGCCTGTCTCACTAAAATTCTACCTTTGTTTTCTGCATTTTCTAGTCCACTGTATCTATTACTCTTTGTTTCATAGTAGTAATTATATGCCCAAGCACTTCAAGAATGACTGTGCATCAAACACAGCAGTGCTCATGCTGTGGGTGAATTAATTAAAGCACCAAGAAAGTCATGCTCAGCAATGAGAACAATTGGCTTGATGCACTCTAATGCAGATTTACTCATGAAGACCTAAGGGCATGAGAAGTAACTGCTGTGAGCGTCTACCACGTATTGGAGCATACTGTAATTTCTCTGTCCCAATTCTAAAGTTAGACTACTAGGCATACAGCTTCAGTGGGGTGAAGTATAGTGAGAACAAAAGTCTGGAGAAGATGTTATGTGGAGAAAAAAGGGCAGGAAGGAGTCCAGGAGCCTAGGAAGGAAGGTAATTCAAATGAAGTTCCTAACAGCAGAACCTGGAGAAGTGTTTCCTGCCAAGCCATCAGAGGTGGAAAGTCTGTAATGAGAGGAGACTGCTTTACAGGTCCATCATCTGTGGTGATTTCCTGGAAACTGCAAGCCTAAACACACTGTGAAGTCCAAAACTGTAGAACTGGGAAAAATGAATTGGATTGACAGTCTTTGCGAGAATTTAGCCCAATGAGCAACACTCACTTGTCCTAATGCAATTAGGTTTTAACAGTGTAATTCACTTTCAGATTGCATTGTGGATAAACACAGTGTGTTTGGCTCCTGGCATTCATCCGTTACCTAGGTAGTTATTCTTTGAAGGTGGGTCTGCATTAGTTACCAGGAGCTTGCTTATGGACATATCCTGGGATATCCCAGGACCTTTCAATAGCAAAGCCTACTACTGTCCCTATTAACGTCATAGTGTTTTGCGAAGACTTCAGAGACCAAGTCTCATAAAGTCATTATATTGCTATTTATCAGCATAATGTCCACTTACCACTTGCATCCACGTCACTTGCACCGCTTTTGTTAATACCACTTTAGAGTTTATTTGTTTAAAACTATGCAACTTCCTGTATGGGCACTTTTATTAACTTAGTCCAAGATAAAATTGATTTCATTTTAAACAAAAAATAAATCACTTCAAATTGATATGAATTGGGTTGAAATTGTATTATGATAGATTGCCTGTAGACAGTGGTGAGTTCGTGAACTTTGATAAGCTAATAGTAACGCCAGGCTTTTCTTCATTTTCCCTCTTTCAAGCATGATAAGAAGTGAATTATTTCTCACTTATTTTCCAGCAAGGCTTCCCACAGGGAATTAGAATTATGTTCAGTATCCTTTTACTCACAACCTTCTAAAATCATGGACAAATATTGTCTAAAGCCAGAAGCACTGTATATGTGATACATTTTAACAGTTTTGAATTTCATCAGTTGCATTTAGTCTTCCAAAATAGTTGGGGGCATCCTGTTTTGTTTATGATGATTTTTTTTTAATCCTGATTTCTGTGTRTTCTGGCTTAGTTGGAAATTTTGAGACATTTGATTCACTTTTAGAATTTCAGATGAAGTCTTCTGATTCAGCATAGGACACGTTTAGCATAGCACAATCCTGTCCCTAGTTACACAGTGCTGTTGGGCATATCCACTGGTCAGCTTCAAAGCAGCTAAAATAGTGCTAAGACTCTGGTTTTTAATGCCTTTTTGCACAGCAGCGCTACCAGTTGTATTCAGAAAGTTTCCAAGATCTGAAATATATTCATTTTTAAATATTTGAAAGATGAGATATTGGAAGAGGGGTAACTTGCCTTGTATTAGGAGGCCAGTAACTTATCGCAGCTAAAGCAAGAGTATATTTTAGAGTTTTGATTTTACTTATTTGTTGTTGTTCTGAGGGGAAATAAAACTGTGCACCAACAAGCAGTAACTGCCAGACAGAGAAAGGTAAAGGGCGTGTGAAGATGGTAGGGGGAAGTGGTGAGTCTTACGGCAATGACAAGATAAAACCGGATTCCAGCAATTTATACGAGCAAAAAGCTTCAGTCCTGCAAGTATCTTCTTTTTCTAGTAGCTAGGCCTTCTATTCCCGGAGAGTGTAAGGTATTACATTTTAAAAATGATGACAGTGAAATTATATCAGATTTGAAAACCAATTGTTCAAGGAAGCAGCCTGCAAAGTGTTATGTTGTGCAGTGGTAGAAAGCTAAATAATGTGAAGTTATTATCATTTAACATTGGATGTCAGGATGTTGCGTTGTCGGACCAAGGAGCCTGAATGAGATATGTAAATGCATTATGAACTAAATTATTCTAGCAGTACTCAAGTAGTAGAGGTTCACTTTAGAAGGTAATTTCACTGTCAGACGCAATATGAAAGCATATGCAGAAATTACTATGTCTAAAAACATTTTAAAGTTTTACAATCTTTTTTTGTCTGCGTTACTGATATATCTGTGACAGAAAAGCAGACAAAATTATTAGAAGTTGATATTGCAGGATTTCCTTCTAAGATGAGAAATACTAATGCCAGAATCTCCTAGAAATAACATTCTCTTTGAAAATTCTATACACATTTTTCAGATTTATGAATTCAAAATAGTCTATAGATTGACTCACAGCAAGGATAACTGAATGTAGATCATGCCTTTTATTATACAGCAGGTCAGATTAGATGGTCCCTTCTTGCCTGAAAAATTCTATGACCAAATCCAATTTCTGAACTTCAGAAGCATCTCAGATTTTTTTCGTATGTAAATCGCATCTACGTTTTCTCCCAGAGGGTCATTATAAATCATCTACAATCAATATCAATAGGAAGGGATCAGGTTAAGCCTAGTTCATTGAATTAATCCATTACATTGATGTAAGTCTCTTTGAAGTCTACAGGAAGCAGTCATATAAAATGATCAAAGTGTTAATTACTCCTGTGAAATACACACCTGAACACAATATAGACTATATTACCAAGTGCCATGGAAATGTAATACCTCTTGAGGGTTAGTTCATGACAGCTGTCTCAAATAGAGTTGCTGCTTGTCCCACAGAAAATTATATTTCCCTTATTACATTCTCACATCCCACATCCTGTTTTGGAGGTACATAAAATATTGCTTAACTTGTATTTTCCAGATCTGAATGAAAAAATGACTGAAGTCCGGCAACTGTGCAGCTACAAAGTATCTCCTATGTCCCTAAGGGTGCTGCTGCTGCTGCTCCTTGATGGGTAGGAATACCTACTTTGCTTCTAAAGTTTGCAGTTGAAGCCAATAACATCTTAACAAAACTGCTTATGATAGGTTTTTCTCCATTTTGAGGGAAGCACCCAAGGGAAAATCCTGTGGTATGTGTTTTKCGATACCTCCCATTGCTTCTGCACCTAGCAAAGTGAGCTACTATTATAATACCTCTGTAATATCACATGGWCTACCACATCTGGCTGGTCCGGGAAGATTTAGGAGGATTCTGGCTGTCCATAGTGAGGGGTTACTACCTAGGGATAGCATGCTTTGGGCATTACTCACATGTAATTGGGTCTGTGTTTGTGGAYATCGAAGAGGCAAGAAGTGTGAGTCCAGAAGGCCAGTTTCTTCCTGAGATCCTTATGTGAGCTGGGGCTGTGCCCCAGCTTGTATGAGCAGTTAAATGAAACAACTTAGTCCTGTGTCTTCCTGATGATAGATCAGATACAGTACTCTTTTACATAWCTTCAAGCAGTAAACTTTATTATGATTATAAATGATAGACATTAATGGATCATTAATCCATAAAGCAATTTCAGCAATYTGGATTCATTTAAAATTCTCCTTAAGAATCTTTCTGATACCCTCTACCAGCAAATGACCTTATTTTATTTATCCCTAATCGTTCCACACTTCCTTGCTTCTGCTAATTACTGCTTCAATTCTCAACTGTTTGTTCAGATCACCCTTAACCATAATTCTCATAAATTAAGATACAGCAGCAGCTTGTCAAGCTTCAGATAAACATGTAACTYTATTAACCAAAATGTATGTAATAAGATAATCCTCAAGCAGGCTCCACACTTGAGCCATGTGGTGATATTCTGTAGGACAGGGTAGCATTTATTGCTACACTATGTATAATTACTAAGAGGTTTTTATTGTCTTAAGAGAGAAGACAATGACTTTATGAATCAAGATAACTTGGTTTCTGCAGTAAATAATTATCTTCTTTTGATGAATTTTGGCAACGTGGTTTCTCGTACCTCATCAGGTAATAAGGGTCAGGCTAATCCTTAAAGTTTTGAAGTCACCTACCAGCACAAAGGTCATTGCCAAAAAAGATACTAATGAGGTGTATAGCAAGTTTAAGCAGCTACTGTCAAAAAGCTGTGCCTTGACCTTAGGGAGAAATAAAAAGCCYGAACACCAGACACTTGCTGTTTACCTCTGTGTGCTATGCAAGTTTTAACTGAAGTCCATGGTCGGTGGTTGATATCAATTGGCCAAGTTCCACCGAAGTCAGGAAACTGAGCAGAGCTTATACCTAATGCAACAAAACTACTCACAATGGAACAGATATGTATAAATAAGGACAGGCATAGACATTAAGGATCAAGATCCTAAAATATGACAAATTCACTTGTGAGGCAGATTAGCGTATTGGAATTTTAGCGGTATAATAACRGCTCAAAAGAGTTATTGGCAAAATTTTTGTTTGTAACTATTTACACAAATTTGGAAGAAACCTCATTGTTTAGTCTTTCAAACTCGGCTGTCTTTTCATGGTTGATTGCATTTTGAAAATGTCTGTGTGTGTGTGTGTGTGTTTTGTTTATTAAGTTTGGATAGAAAAATACTGTGGAATAAATTACTAGCTTTCGCAGTCATGGCTGGGAAGCTGCATTTAAGAGGTTTAAACAACTCTTTCATTGTAGCTCAGTTTTTTTTTTTTTTTTTAATTGTTGTCAAACGGTTAGCTGGATTTAGGTATAGATTTATAAAAGGTAAGTGCGGATATGTCATTTATAACCCCACACACTACATTTTAACCTTCTGATCCAGCAGTCTTTCTGGGTAGCTCTTCCTCATTGCAAGATGCTTTGGAGTCCTTGGGAAGCTAATCATAAACATTTTTGTATTTCAAAAAAAAAGCAGTGTAACACTTGCTTACATGTATTCACATGGACTGATTAAGCATCAGGACCCACATACTTTCCTGGATGCTGCCTCTGGAGGTCTTTAACTCCTATTTACACAGCAGTGAATGCCTATTTATTGACCAAAATTATTTATGTCTATTATAGTGAAATTCTGTTTCTAAACCACAAGCTATCCATAGATTTATACTCTTGTACAATTTTTGTGCTTATTAAAGCCACAGTAGTGACCTACTATGAGCCGTATAAACAGGCACCAAAAATTTCCCAATAATGAACCAATACCATATTTGGGATTAGATATAAGCAATTCTATGATTTATATAAGTGAAGATGTCAAAAGATGGCTGTTCTGCTTCTAAGCCAGAGGGTCAAAGACTTATAATGCTTCTAGATCTAAAGAATTTGTCAACCTTGGCATATCTTCATAGGCCAGTTAGGGCTTATCTGAATTAAATCTTTAAACTTCCAGAGATTCTCCTGTCGTTTCATTTTAGTAGAATTAAATGCACTCCTACAAAGTGCATCTTTCTTCTTTAACTTTGAAAATTAATTAGGAAATTGACCTAATACCTCAGGACAAACTGACACCTCTGCAATGAGATCAAATAGGGATGAATAAGAATATTCTGAACAATTATATTCTAATCTGATTTGAGTTATGATCTGGTGTTCTGAAAGCAACGGTGGGATAAACCATACGGATTTGCTCAGTTGAATTTTTTTATATATATAATTAATGGGAACTTTCATTTTACTAGATTTTAATTGTGCTTTTCATCAGGCTTGTATGGCTTTTGAACCCTTATTTTGTCATCTTTCAGAGTTTTATTTCAATATTCCATGTTTACTTCGATATTTTCCAGCCAGATATTCCAAAAGAATTGCTTTTGACCCTCTTTAGTGGATGCTCATCCCTGACAATACAGAAAGTATTTCTGTTCTTTTCTTGCTGTTCATCAAAAAAAAATAGTTTTTTAGAGTTTTTTCCCTTGATTTTCAYGTTGTGATTGATGATAATTTTTTTCTTATAATATAAAAATAATTTGAATAATTATGATATCTACTGAAGTATTGCTGTGTTTTAAAAATGCTAATCCATGGAGTATRAGCAGTGATTGTTTGTTTGTTTATTTGTCATTCTGAAGAAACACAATCATGAATCAGTTCCTGGATTTCATAAGACTTGGTGTCTTGGAATTAGTTTAGTATATGCTTCTAAACTTTATCAAGTTTATGAATAGATACATCTCTAAAGCTAATGCTACTTCAAATTCAGCATCCATATGTCAAGTATCCCTTCCATGGAATTGGATATATTTAGGATAGTTGTAACGAAGCTTGCARCCAGTTTCTTTACTGCTCCACTTCATGTATGCATCATCTTCACAGAAACAGACAAACCTCAGGAAGAATTTGTTATGTCTTTGTTTTTCAATGTTTGGAGAAAAAGATTTTTTTTTTCAGACACCTAACTCCTAGAGCAGAACAGAGTATTCAGATAGGAAGGCCATGCATAGATTTCAGTGTATCCASTACAGAAGATTTACCTTGTGTCCCTATAAGTGATCATCTCTGATAGTCCAGAATTACTGCTTTGCAGAGTGGTACTTAATTTTGTTACTTTTTAWCTCCAAGTGAAAAAAGAATGCAGAATGCAAGGATGCAAGGTGGGTAATGCTACTCTGCCTAAAAATAAAAATTTCTAAGAATATTTGTGTGAACGCTTTGTTCAATGGTAATACTTTAATCCCAGAATTCATCAAATGTTTTACAATGTTTAATTTRTCTAAGGTATCTTCTTGCTTGTTCTGTGAACCGAACACCATTACAATGAGAATTTATCGTATACCAAAATATAATCTTTTCTGTTGAAAATACTAAATGATARAATTACTGTAAGACACAAAGGAAAATCTGGAAATAAGGATTTGGTTTGGGCTTTTTTCCCGTGTTCCTTTTTAAATTCTAATGTATGTGCTTTGCATGGTTGCTTGGGCACTGTAAAATAAGCTGGTTTTAGGAAGCTTCTGAATGGAAGAGAATCATTTGACAGATCTAAGACTTTGCAAGTCTTCAGGCTGCTCTATTCAACATCCAGTGTTATCATTTTGCCATATAGGGCACACAGGGAAATGATTAAAAAAAAAAAAAATGAATTGCGATGTGGTGATACTGTAAAAGGACCGTGATTTTAAAATGGATGTGTTTTTTTCTGAACCATAAAAGAATAGAAATTCCATATAGCTGCTTTGATTTCTCGCAAACCATCAGATTAAAATTTTATTACATGCTAAAAGAAAAACAGTACTAGCGGAGTCTGGCAAATAAAATTTACCAAAGTTATYCAAACACCATATTATGCATGTGTATTCTTTCAAGAGTCATCTATGCCTATTTATTCTTGTTCTGAAGCTATAGAAATAATTTTGGTAGTTGTTTTTCTAAATCAAGTATTGAAAATAAACCTGTAAAGATCAATAAAAAACTAAATTATTCAGTACCAAGGAGAACAAAACATTTTGTTCCACCTTTATTGTTATTAAATATTGAAATGAAGCCTGTGAACATTTCTGAAAGAGGGGAATATTTTATCATCTTTATAAAGAAAAGGCTGAGTGTAAAAGGCAGCTAGAGCTGATTGATAGTGTATTTTTTAAAAGTGCTGTTTAACTGTAGAGGGGTTTAGACTGTCATGTACTGATAAKTTCTTATATGAAACAAGGGGAAGATGTCAGGAACTTGATATCTGAATAGCACCCCCCCACAAAAAAAAGAAAAGAAAGAAAAAAAAAAGAAAAAAAGAGAAATTTCCAATTCCATATGTGAAGACTATGCTGCAACACTGAGCTCACTATACTTGTCTGATATTGGCAGAGGAGACGTTTTCGTGGAAGCTCTTTGCCACTCACTTGGYCACAGATGACCTGGTGTTTTGTTCATATATTTTGGAGCAAGTATGTAGAAGCAAAGTGTTACTCACCATCTCCAGTTCAGTCRCCAGAAAAAAGGACAGATAATGAAGTCTGAGAAATTGATTTGGTTTTAGAAAGAAAAATGAATGGGAATATTGAAGTATACTAAGTCAAAAATTGTGAAAAAGTTTCTGAAATATATTTTTCAGAAATAAATTGTTTTACAATTTGAAAAAGAATAAGATCCAAATGAAATTCGATAACAACAAAAGGTTTATTAAAAATATTMTTAAAAGAGAATTACAATCTTCTCCATCTCTGAATTTTTATCATCCATAGGAGTTTATGAGGAACTTAAAAATATARTATTTTGATTGAGGAAGGACTATTATTGACCAAACTAAGTCTATTCAAACTATGTTTGATTGGAGGATATTAACTTTTTTTTTTGCAAATGGGTACTGTGCAAAGAAAGTAAGAAAGCATTGGCTTTCTGCCTGTGAGTGCAGTTTGGTTTTACCTCTGTAAATAACATTCATATCACATTAACAATCCATTTCCTTTCATTTCTGATGATAAATATTTTTCATGTCTGTAGTTGATCTTAAAAAGGAAAAAAAAAAAAAAAAAAAAAAAAAAAAAAAAAAAAAAAAAAAAAAAAAAAAAAAAAAAAAAAAAAAAAAAAAGCTAAAGTATTCCACCCGCATGAAACTCTGTGCTGTATCCTTCAAGACAGAGTCCTCTAAATTCTAGGAGATTTGTTAGGCCTTAATGATTTTTTGTTTTGCTCCTTTGAATTGCAACCTCTGACATGCTTTGCCTATACAAAGTGCACTACAAGGCCTCAAGTGTCTGGGGCTCTGCGGCTGCTCCAGGCTTCATAAGACGCAGAGTTTTCTGCTTGTTTCCGTTAACAGTCTCTCTTGTTAATCTTCTTTTTCTGTTGAGAGGGAGAATTGRAAAAGGGAGAATTTGCGGTTTTCTGTTCGTGTGATCATTGAGTGCTTTATGTGAGGCTTCATATAAAATTAACAGAATTTAGAGAGGAAAGTAGAGAGCATGAATATTCCAGTGGTTGGAAGAGAGATATTGAGATAGAAAGCAGTCCATTTTTAATTTTTAATTTTTTAATGAGCCTTCAAAATAACTGAGTCTCTGCACTATGTAATACAACATAGGACTTCATAGCACATCCCCAAAGTACGGCCAGTGGCCCTGGAGGGGGTATTCCTATATTTCTTCTCCATTGAGTTTCGGTGGCCAATTTATAAGTAAAAATCAAAAACCACAAGCATGCKGACGTACTGTAAGATGCCATCACTCAGTGAGTACCACTAGTTAGCAAACTTTGCTTTCKCAAGGAAAATGTCAGCAGGGACATGGTCATGAGATTTCTGTTGGCTTGTCTCTGATTAGCAGCTCAGGATGGTACCTCTGGCTCTGAGTGAGAAGGCGACTTGCCTCAGACAGCAGTGAGTTGTATAGTTCACAACCAAACTCTATCAAAGGTTTGATAGTTATGTTTTTTCTCCTCTAATTAGTGAATCTTCTAGCACTGGTGATGAGTTAGGAGCTGCATTTTACGTTTCTTATATAACCGTGCATACTACAGAAGATGCAACTCGCTTGATTTTGAAAGGTTTACTTTAAGCAGCCTGCAGCAAGATCACGTCATGTATGCTGCTTTTATGATCGTTAAAATGCAATCATTTTTGTCACGGTGTCTTCTCTTGTAGCTAGGCCGCAGCATCTACTGAAGTAACAAACTATAATTTAATTTTATCAAGAAGGCAATTTCCAGAATCTGCAAGTTTTGTTGGGTTGTTCATTTTCCTTTTCTATTGATAGATAAAGGGTGCAAGTCCTGAATAACTACACCAATGAAGGTCAGTGAAGTCTCTAACCTGTGGAAGACTGAACATACGGAGGAGGATGAAAATTGTGACCGTTTTTACTTACATTTAGTATTTSTACTACAAGATGTAAAAAGGAAAATGAGAATGAGTGGGAAGGGAACACRAATGACTTACAGCAGAAATGCAGAAGGCAATTTAAAAGTTTAATTTTAACTTTAAATATCTTGCACATCTCAGAACTGCAATAGACTATTCAAGTGTCCCCGTTGCAGCTAACACCATTTTGATAATACGGCTTTTAGCGTTAATTTATTGTTTGCCTGGTTTGCCAAGACTTCATTCTTTTTTTTATGGTGACTGTGCTTTGGTTGATCCAAGAGCTAGTAACAATTTGTCACTGCCACCATCTAAACAGTACCCAGTTCTTTCAATAGTYGATATTATGTTATTGTAAAAGTGCAAAGAATTTTATTTTATTTTATTTCTCCTCTCATTTCTTAGCTTTATGATTCTTGCCTCTTGGCTTCAGCCTCATCAACTATGTTCACAAGCTGTGGCTGACCTTCTGCAACTGAAGAAAAAAAAACCCTTGTATTGTGTGTAAACATCAATGGATGCAACATTTAGCTATGCAGAAAGTTGTTCCCGTACTGCAAAGACAGCTCTGCGTGGTATGCTTTTACTAACAGCTTTAGCAAAACTCCCAGGTCATCATCTATTCCCTGCTTGTGTTTGGTTTTTTTTTTTTTTTTTTTTTTTTTTTTTTTTTTTTTTTTTTTTTTTTTTTTTTTTTTTTTTTTTTTGTTTAGTCTGGAAGCACTAACTGGTGGATAAAATAGGTTTATGTTGTATTATTTATTTGGAAAATCTGCTGCCAGTTTCCATAGCAGCTCAGAGATCTAAAAAGGTGAAACAATTTTAAATATTTAAGATCTAGTGCTATCACAAATATCGTATATTGAAAACTCCAAAGATATAGAAAATAATCATCTTGTGGTCATTTTTTTTAAGTCTAATGCTTAGAGGAAAGGAAGAGATACTATCTCTATCTGCAAGGAGGAAAGGAGTAATTCAGTTACCACGTAGACCCTGAGCAATGCCGAGTTTATGAGGATGAGAGAGCCGAGGGAGTATAATAGCTTGGCACGGACCCCACCACAATATATCCATCTTTTTCATATCAGAGGCTGTATTTGCAAAGGTAACCCCTATTTTTTTAAACAGCAAACTTTGTGAGCTTGCAGATTACAAGATGTTTGCTGTATCTTTTAGACCACTCTTGTGGCCTGTCACTATAGCAACTCCACTGGCAACACCTGGTCCTATCAGTAGCTGTATACTGTTGAAGTTTGTTCATAAATAATCCATGTGAAAGTGAATGTAGCTGTCATGTTAATTTGTGGCTAACCCGGTTCTGGCAAGTTTATAATTATATTTATGAAGCAAATAAAGCAGATTGTTTGCTTTTTCTTCAGCAATGACTTAATACAAACTGACAGAAACAAATAAAAGAAGCTTTACCAATCACAGTCTTACAAAGTAAAAAAGAATGTCGTAAGGATGCAGTAATTACTGTCTCCCAAATATATTCTTAAATCTGGCCTACTGTCTATCTGGCCTGTGGTTAATAGTCATAATGATATTCTTTAGGAAATGTGTTTATCTTCAAAATAAATACTATATACAAGCTTGCTTGTCTTCTTCCCTTCCACTTCCCACTCCTGCTTTCAACTCATTTCTAATCTTTCCCCCTTCACTCTTGCTACCATCCCTTAAAGTTTGCAATACAACATTTCTGTTTTAAAATATTGCCCCTAATCCTGAAGCACACAGTTTAATTAAGATTCTGATCACCAGTATAACTGTGCATAAAAGAAAGTTGAGAATTTGCTGCTCCCTTGAGGTCCTCCCTAGATTTGGTCTTAATTTGTGGCAGACCTCATCACCCACAGATCAAGTGATCGCTAGTTATGGAAGGATTCAAAAGTGGCACATTGTGTGATCTTCTTTGCCCTGGATACCTGAGTATAAGGTTGGGAAGTAGCTGGAGAAGTTGAAAAGTCTGTGATGCTAACCTCTGGTGCTTCCTCCTACAGTTCAAATAGCAGATGCAATATTGCTGGTTTAAAGTAGTAGCAAATTATCTTAGACCAAGAATGATCCACTGAAGAAACTGTAAGGAAAACGTCTGCCCACAGGACATAATATCCTCTAGAATTACTCCTTATACATCATGCCTGATGTGTAAGATTCATGTCTGATGAAAATTTTCTGATTACTTTTGGAGGGCTAGACTGTTTTCTCTCTGTTCAAGATAAGCAGTTAAGTTCATGAAATACTGATTGTCATCAGTGGACATTGCAGTCTGGCAATGACACAATATAGTTCCTTGTCTCTATTCATTTTTGGCAAAATGACTATTGAAAAATATTAGCAAATTTTGTGGATTATATTTTTTGCTATGTATACAGATATCTTGCATTGTATTTATCTCTCTGGTAACAGAAATAAACTTCTTTTATCCACTAAAAAATTAACAATGCATATACTGCATTTATATAAGATGCTATTTTTACTATTTCCTGTATTAAGAAAGACCTTCACTAATTYAGAGGAATGCGACGGTTACTTTTTTGTAGTTCATATCATACAGAACAACTTTTCTATTCATAATTATAGTATCCTGCAAATCATTCATTCTGTTATTCTTTTCAAATAATTCTATAAATACAGTATATATGACATGATTTACAAAAATTGAATAAGCAAATCAACAACTGAAATCAAAGAAAGTGTGATTTCAGGAGTTAAATGAAGTCCGTCTGTACAATACAGTTAAAACTCAGAGTGTAGGATCATTGCTATAGAAAACCATCTTTTTCATCTTGCTGCCTCTTTTATAAACACCAGTTCAGTTAATAGTATCTATGTTTTTATATCTGTGTGTATTATTTATAGGGGAATTACAAACATATGACTATCAAAAAAGCTGCCCTGCTTTTACCTCCTGAAGGATATCTGTTCATTGGATCCCCTGAAAAAAAGGATTTGCCACATTATCGTGGTGTAATACTTAGCAATGATGAAACACATGTATAAAATTGTGTTGAATTGGACAAGGTCTTTCGTGCAAGAACAATAAGTGAGAATGTAATAGAAAATGGGAGACAAAGAAGCAGACCTCCTTGTCAGCGCCCTCTCCGTGCTGCCTGGAAGAAAAAAAARGAAAATCTACTTCAACATCACAAGAACACAAAGTCCAAATATGAAGATTCTGATCTTATTACTTCCCGTGTGTACAAAGAGAGGACAATCCCAATAAACTCTGTGTCTATTCACTGTTTTGAAAGAACTCCTTTATGAAAACTGAAGATAATTATGAATATGGGTGATTGAATGTAATCCCAGATACATGAACAGATGTGGAAAGTTCTTGTCTGAGCAGWATTATGTGAAAATAAATAAGTCAGACCGGAGCAACTTTAAAGTGTGTATCTTATTGAATACTGTTCTGTGCATTTAATGTTGGGATCCGTTCAATAATGCATTGGTGGAAAACATAGTTACCTTATGTAACTTACATATATACGTATATATGTGTATATATACACACACATATGTATCCTTAAGAACGGGTTATGATGTGATACTAAAACAATATTCAAAACAGAATCCTTAAGACATCATACTGAAAGACCCACAATTTATGTGGACTGATGTTTTAGGGAAAACCGCAAAACGTTTTGCTCTAGGCCAAACTGGTAACGTCGCTTATTTCAGAAAAGAAGCATCATGTGATTTTTCTTCTCTTCCCAGGCTTTGTTCCTGCCAGGGGACCAGATACAGCATGCCCGCTCCTCTGGCCGCGCGAGGTTTCTGCTTCACATGCTTTGGGTGACTTTCCTCCAGGAGACTGACCTGTGGAGTGAGTCCTAAGTACCGAGGATCTTAGAGCCCAGAAATCATCTGCACAAGGAAGAAGGTAAGTAGGCCTGTACTTCAGTCTTGTGGCTCCTCCGTATTGGGCAGCAAAAGGAGCTGAGGAGGATCACTAAAGCCTACTGTAACTTGTTAAAGTATTATGCAGACCTGGAAGGCTTTTAAGGGCAAATGAAGGTCAAGAAATGAATGGGAGGGATGTATAGCTAGAATCTCTGTCATGCCTGTTTAGGTTCAAATTTTGTTTATATTTCTCACACCTGTGTTTGAGTGAAAACTTTGTTTTTTTTGATAAGATCTCAACATTTGCAAATGTCACATAGATTTTCTGATATGACTCACCCCATTGCCTTCAATGGTACTGTTCATATGAAAATATGAATAAAATTACTTGATTATTTTTCCACTTTTTGCTTAGTCTGTCTACTCTAATTGTAATATCTTTTAGAATCAGCATTTCTTCACCTTTCCGATTTCTTCTTTAGAATTGTTGGTCCTTTTTAGATTTGAATTTGGGAAACACCATATACAGTCCTGCTCTTTCCCCTGTTTTTCATGTCATTGAAATAACAATAATATAGAAATCTAGATGTTTATTTTATGAGAGAAAATGGATGGATTTAAAATGTAGGAGACACTTAAATATTTATTTTAGCATGAGTATATTATTCAGCAACGAAGTTTGACTTGATGGTGAAAAAATGTTAGGAACAAGAGCCAGATAAAACCATATCTGCTACACTAGGAAGATTAAAAAAAAAAGAAAGAAAAAGAAATCTAGATGTTTATTTTATGAGAGAAAATGGATGGATTTAAAATGTAGGAGACACTTAAATATTTATTTTAGCATGAGTATATTATTCAGC
>NW_028185216.1:2823-4846 GCF_003343005.1 Rhea americana | reverse complement strand
AGTGGTATTGAAAATGTGTTAGCAGTATGCAGCAGAGAATAGAGGAAAACACTGCCCCAGGCAGCTGTGGCCATCTTGATACAAGCTCTACTGCCCATGAGGGTCCCATAGTGCAGGGGTCTGCAGATGGCCACAAAGCGATCGTAGGCCATGACAGTGAGGAGAGAATACTCTGCTGACATAAAGAAGACAAAGAAAAAGACCTGGGCAGCACATCCTGAGTAGGAAATGGCCCTGGTTTTCCAGAGGGAATTGGCCATGGATTTGGGGAGAGTGGTAGTGATGGAGCCAAGGTCGAGGATGGAGAGGTTGAAGAGGAAGAAGTACATGGGGGTGTGGAGGTGGTGGTCGCAGACTACRGCTGTGATGATGAGGCCGTTGCTCAGGAGGGCRGCCAGGTAGATGCCCAGGAAGACTGAGAAGTGCAAGAGCTGCAGCTGCCACGTGTCTGCAAATGCCAGGAGGAGGAACCCATTGGAGGAGCTGCTGTTGGACATTTTCTTCTTCTGGGCAGAGGAGACTATCTAAGGGGGGAAAGCAGCGACAAGCCAGGAGAGACTTTTCTGATCAAAACTCTTTCCTTTCCTCACAGATAGCCCCCCATCAACACACACACACTCTCACACACACWCGAGCTCCAGTTTGAGTGTGTCATGAGCAGGAGAGTGTTCTGCCCATGGGCTCCAGAAGGGTCAGTTCATCTGTAATGTAGAAYGGCCATTYGGCATCTTCACATCTRATTCTGAGGCATTTTGACCAGTAAAGCAACAGCCTCACTTTGGGGGGAGGGGGGAGAGAATGAGCTGGTTTATTTGCTTTTCTGCTCTGCAGGATACTGATTCCCACTGATCTCAGTGTGAAGAATTTTGTCCTGAGAGGCAAAAGCGCTCCCTATGCCTTAGGACAGATCCAACACACTGGTCTCCACATCAGACCCATTCCCAGCTGACTTCAGCATGCACCACTCTCAGCTAGGCAACAATCTCAAGCGCCCATGGCCTGTGCTGACCGTGGTGTCCACTTGCAAAGCACAGATTTCCAAACTCACCTCCCTTTCTCAGCTCAGATATTCCGAGAGTGATGGAGAGGCTGTGACGTAGCACATGGCTCTGATGATCAGAAGGACTCTGTGACGTGGCTCTGGTATGGAGAGAGAACTCAACATTCAGTTTCTAGACAARGAGATAYAGTGCTTATTTCAGCTGCCCACATACAGCCACCCCCAGCAGCATTTCCAGTTCCTTAGCATCTCTGTGCCTTCGCATGGGACACTCAGCCATCACAAATGTCCTACAGAAGAGCTAYGCCCTTCTTGAGGGCAGCCATGCAGCCTGGCAGCACACAACAGGGAGAGTCAAGTGTTTTAAAGGCAGAGCCTCCTGAAAGGACAATCAGCTCGTTCTCCAGCCCCCCAGACTGTGCTGCTTTATGCCTCAAATCCAAGAAGGGATCCTCATCCTCTCACTCCATGTAAGACAACACTGCAGCAGGAACTGCAGGGYCTGTGTCAGASTCTGTAGCTGAAAATTTGCTCCCCAGAAAGCCCAAGAGCAAAAACAAGAGCAGCCCGGATGAGGAGGAAAACAAGGAGCAACACAGTGATGCTTCTGCCTAAGGGGGCAAAAAGAGAAAGAGAGCAGCACACTGAGGAAGGTCTCCCCCAAACCCAGCTGTGCACCACACTTCCCAGAGGGAGTCATCACAGGGCGGTTGTTCCCAGCCCCTTCRTCATATTTTAGGAAATAGGCATGTGGAGAGATGCTCCTCTCCTCTTCTGGGGCTCTAGCTGCCAAAAAGGCAATTTGTGTCCTAGATCCCAGGGCCTTGAGGGCAGAGATTGGCAGAGGAAAGATGAAGGGCGCTTGCTGAGGGGAAAGCATCTGCACCGCAGGGGCTAGCAGAGRATTYCCTGCATCCCAACCTCGCATGAAGTTTCTCATAGCAGTTTCCTTTTGCTCTCTGACCRTATCTCTGCTGCTTGGACATGTCCTTGCTGGGAGCTCGTCCTCTGCCCCACGCAGAC
>NW_028185216.1:0-726 GCF_003343005.1 Rhea americana | reverse complement strand
TGCGTGGTTCATTTCTACCAGCTGAGAAGTGGTTGTTTTTAAATGCAACAGCAGTCTCTTTCATTGTGTGTGTGAAAAATTCCAAAAAAACCCATCAAATCCCTGTCTGCATGAAGCTGACGATGAGTCTATTCAGTGACCTGCTGGATCCATGGCAGTGGGAGCCTGGCATAAGCCGCTGCGCCCAACACAGCTTGAGGGCAGCTCAGGCCCCCCTGAGCAGCCCCGCTGTKCAGGGGGAACAGCCCGGCAAGGCCAGCACGTTTTTGGCCTATCATCCTCAGAGACAGAAGTGTCCTCACAAGCAGTTCACTGCCCTGTTCCTGCTGATCAGCTGCTCACACTGGTGCGGCCTCGCAGCTGCTTTTCTAACGCTGTTCCTGCTGCTGGCCTATCCGGGACTCAGGCGAGAGCGACCTTGCAATCTACACTGCAGCCATCAACCTGCTTCTGGCCTATCAGCAGCAGCGACAGCGGTGACTTTACAAGAAACTGCAGYGACCGAGAGCCTGCTSATGGCTCCTCGTCTACAGAGAAGGACGTGGCCTCACAGTCAGCATCAGAGCCACGTCCCCTTTTGGCCTATAAGGCACTCAGGCAGCAGTGACCTCACAGTCAACACCTAAGCCATAAGCCYGCTTCTGGCCTATCAGGACTAGAGACTGAGGTGACATCACAACTATCTACAGGAGCCAAGAGCCTCCTGTTGGCCTATCAGCTCCAGAG
>NW_028185215.1:3481-5074 GCF_003343005.1 Rhea americana | reverse complement strand
TCCACTACTCTCCTCTTCTCCACATATACAAGTCTGTTATCACAGAAGGCAATCAGGTCGGTCAGGAATGATTTACATTCAGTAAACCCATGCTGACTGTTCCCAGGCGCCGCCTTCTCCTGCCCAGACATGTGACTGGAGAGGCTGGCTCTATGACACACTCTTCTCCAGAGTGAGGCTGAAAGGCCTGCAGCTCCCTGGTTTGTCCTTGTGGCCTCTTTTTTGAAGATAGGCACAACACACTCCTTTCTCTACTCTTTGGGACCTCCCCTGATCTCCACAACCTTTACAAGAGGATAGAGAGCAGCTTTGCTGTCCTCGCAGTCGACTCTCTCCATGTCCATGGATGCCAGCCCTCCATTGCCATAGGTTTCTGTAGGCTGAGTTGTAGAGACTTAGGCCCTGTTGGTTTTCTCCTCAGGAGCGCTGACTCTGGGCAYAACAKCTCAGAAGGTCTTGTTGGTGAAGGCTGAARCCAGGAAGGACCTGACTTCCCTAGACCAATCTACATCTGCTTTTACTGGAAATCTCTGCCCCATTCAGCAGTGGGTCAACATTTCTTTTTTTATTTTTATTTTTTTGCCATCATTACAGCAGTAGCAGCTCTTCTTCCTGTCCTTCACATCCCCYGTGGGTGTCTCTACCCCAGAGGAGCTTTGTTTTCCTTAGTGCCATCCAGTCTTTTCTGGACAATGTTTCTAAATTCCTCCTTTGCAGCCTCTGCCTTCTTCCCCTTTCCATATGCTGYCTTATTATCCTGGAGATCACATGTGAAMTCCCTGTTTTGCCAAACYRGGGWCCAGAGAYGTCACTAATTTTACAAACTCTTCTTTAAGGAGCATTCTTGTGCTTGACAGATGTGTCCCTTAATGATCTGCTGGTTTTCCTGAGCTCTTCTGCCCTGCAGAGCTGCCTCCCATGGTCCATCCCATGCAAGAGCTCCCTACATCCAAGCTACCCCTTCGCACATAGCGCATCCCCCTCCTCATCTTCCCTGGTGGTCCCTCCTGAAGAACTTGTACCTGCCGTTGAAGGACTCCAGTCATGTGAGCGATCCCACCACATCTCTGTTATTCCAGCTAGGTGATGATCTTGTGACAGCTTGTGCATTGCTCCTGCCTGCACCCCAGGCTGTGTGTGTTTGCATACATTCTGGCTTCAGCACCTCTGCTGTAGTGGTGACCAAATATTTGTCATGTGTTACCAAAGAGCTTATGTATGCAAAGATTTTGAGTGCAAGTGGTGGCTTATTGTCATGGATAGCAGGTGGCAATGTAATGGTGAAAGGAGGTTCCCCTTAAGAGAGCAAACTCTGGAGTGCCCAAGGTCAGGGATAAACACAGCTGGGCCATGCAGGAATTGCAGGAGTGGAGTTGGCTGCCCGAGCTGACTCTGTGACACCTTTGAGCCGGTGACAGACTTGAACCAATCTCCAGGCAGGACAAAGYGTCACTGAAGAAGTCTGTGAGCCTGGGAAACTTGTGATACCACCACTCTAAGGTCCTCATTAGSCCAATCCCCAGTGTTGGTATTCATTTTTTGGGCACATGTAGGAAATCTGAGATGCCCTGGGGCACTTGCCCAGCAATCACT
>NW_028185215.1:0-1231 GCF_003343005.1 Rhea americana | reverse complement strand
AGTTCAGACACCAACCATGTGGGTCCTGCCATGCAGATGTGTCTTTGACAGTGAGGTACCCAAGTCCCCCTCTAACCAGTGGGGCTCTGGGCAATGCAGTGTAGGGGGCAAGGAATGAGCCAACTCTGTCTTCCGAACACGCTCAACACCCTTAGGACATTCAGCCATTTCCTTGGGGTGTCTGGCTGGGCTGCAAGCTGCCCTCCAGAAGGGCACAGCTCTCCCTTTGCAGCTGGGTGTAACCCAGGTGCCTTAGAGAGAAGCACCTAGATACTAAGAACACGGAAATGCTAGTGGGAGGCTGGATGTGGGCAGCTGGAGGGAGCCCAATGTGTTTTGTAATTGTTCCCCACCAGTGAGATGGGGGCAGAGGGCAGCTGGGAACAAGCCTGTGCTCCTCCCTCTACACCAAAGCCAGAGTGAATCCTTTTAACCTCTCTGGAATCAGAAATGGTCATTCTGAGTGCAGCAGAAKTGTGGATGATTTCTACCTCCAAGAATCCTCCTCCTGTGTGACAGGGTCAAAGTCAGCTAAAGAAAACAAAYCAAAAAAAGCCTTTAAACTATTCATGAACCTACATTGTTTACAATGGAGTGGATTAAATCTGACTGGAACTGGGAATATAAATCTTAGTCACGTCTGTTCCCATGTACGCAGTGCTGTAGGTCGGGGCTGACACCTCAGGAGCCCACAGGCAGAGGCCACTGCTCCTCACTGCAAGCTCAGCCAGCACAAACCAGAGTTTAAGCCATGGAGCTCAGCGATGGTGCAGCTGAGATGGGGAGTGCTAATGTGTGTGTGCTTGGGGGGAGGTGGTGGTGGAGGGGGTTGAAAGAGCTTTGCTCAGAGAAGTCTGTCCTAATTTTTGTCTATCTGTTCTTCCTTGGACAGTCCCCTAAGCTCAGGAGGTGCAAAATGTCCAACAGCAGCTCCATCAGTGAGTTCCTCCTCTGGGTGTATGCTGACACCTGGGAGCTGCAGCTCTTGCACTTCTCCCTCTTCCTGGGCTTCTACCTGGCTGCCCTCCTGGGCAACGGCCTCATCATCACAGCCATAGCCTGTGACCACCATCTCCACACCCCCATGTACTTCTTCCTCCTCAACCTCTCCATCCTTGACCTTGGCTCCATCTCCACCACTGTCCCCAAATCCATGGCCAATTCCCTSWGGAACACCAGGGCCATTTCCTACTCGGGATGTGCTGCCCAGGTCTTCCTGGTTTTCTTCTTG
>NW_028185214.1:2272-5040 GCF_003343005.1 Rhea americana | reverse complement strand
CAGCGCCCGCGGCGGGCCGGTGGGAGCAGCGCCGGAGGGGCCCCCGGCGGCCCTGCGCCCCCCGCGTCGGCCGGGCTGCGGGGCGGCGGGAGCTGTGTCAGTGCTCTGCCTCCTGTTCCCCGCCGCAGGCGGCGGGGAGAAGGGGCCTCGGAAGCGGAAGGGCCCCAGCCCAGCGGCGCAGGGCGACACGCAGAGCCAGACGCGCGAGGTGGCCGTGGAGACCCTGCACAGCGTCCGCACGGATTTCAGCCCCGACGCCCTGCAGAAGGCCGTTCGCTTCAACGCCGACTGCTCCCTGCTCGTCACRGGCGGCGCTGACGGCTTCCTCCGCCTCTGGGAGGTAGGGCCGGGCCGGGGAGCTGCGGCTGGCCCCGGCGGGGATGTGGCCTGGGGGGGGGGGCAGGCCACTCTGAAAGGTGCGAAAACAGGAGCTGCCGCGTTCCTGTGCCTGTGTGGATTTGCGGCACCTTGCCCGAGTGACCGCGGCTGCCGTGTCTGGGGGAGGGCCTGGGGGGCCCCCGCGTAGCCCTGACCCRCAAGCCGTGGGTCTGATGCCTGCTCTGCCTTTGCAGTTCCCCAGCATGAAGAAGGCRCTGGAGTTCAAAGCGCACGATGGGGAGATCGAAGATATTGCACTGGGCCCCGACAACAAGGTGAGAAGCAGCTGCTGGGAGGAGGCGGGCGGTTCCCACCAGCCCCGCTGTGACAGCCGTCCTGCAACACGCGCTGTCTCTGCGTGCAGGTGGTGACAGCAGGACGGGACTTCCAGTGCTGCGTGTGGCAGCGGGACCAGCTGGTGACGGGGCTGCGCTGGAACGAGAACCTGCCCGGCATCCCGGACAGAGCTTACCGCTACCAGGCCTGCAGGTGAGGGCAGGGCCGCTGAACAGCGCTGGCATTTCTCCCAGCCCGGGCCGTGCCCTGCGGAGAGCAGATTTCCCCCGTCAGCTCCAGGCTGCGGGTAGAAGCCTCCCTCTGTTGGGCGTTGGAACGGGGCAGGGCCCAAGTCCRGGTTTGGACTTGGGGTCGTAGAGGTGGGAAGTGAGTGATGCAGGASATGGGCTGACCCAGTCCTCGACAGCCCCCTGCCCCGTCCCAGGGGAGCGGGGTGGTGGCGGCAGCGCTGGATGCAGGGCTGAGACACCCTGCCYGCCACCGTGCAGCTGGGGGCGGTGGGGAGGGGCGACACTGGCCGTGGGGACTGAGCCAGCCCTCTCGCAGGTTCGGGGCCGTGGAGGACAACGCCGGGGCGCTGCGGCTCTACACGGTGCAGGTGCCCCACAAGCGGGAGCGCCGCCCCCCACCCTGCTACCTGACCAAGTGGGACGGGAAGAGCTTCCTGCCGCTGCTCACCCGGCCCTGYGGCAACGAGGTGGTGTCCTGCCTGTCCGTCAGGTACGCCGCGAGGGGCGGCGGGCGCCGGGGGCTGCTCGGGCCCGGCGCTCACTGTCCCCCGCCTCTGCAGCGATTCAGGCACGTTCCTGGGGCTGGGCACCGTGACCGGCTCTGTTGCCATCCACATCGCCTTCTCGCTGCAGGTGAGCCTGCGCGCGGGGCCCGCGCGGCTTCCAGGCTGGGCTTCTCCTGGCTCTGCGGCAGCTGCCTTGCTTCAGCCCGGAGACCGCGCAGACGGGGCGCGGAGGGCAGCGGGGCTCAGCCTGCTGCTGCCCGCCCTCCCCGCAAAGGCCCGGCTGCTTCGGGCTCCCCCTGACCCTGCTGCCCGCCCCCTTCCCCATAGAGGCTCTACTACGTGAAGGAGGCGCATGGCATCGTCGTCACCGACATCGCCTTCGTGCCCGAGAGCCAGCCCGGGCGGGAGCTGCTAGCGGGGAACGAGGCGGCRCTGCTCAGCGTGGCCGTCGACAGCCGCTGCAAGCTGCACCTGCTCCCCAGCCGCCGTAGGTGCCGGGAGCTGAGGGGCACCCGCCGCTCCGAGCCCGGAGCGCTGCGCCTCCTCCAGCACGCGTTGGCGCGGCGCCTGGGTGCCGTGGGGCTGCAGCCAGCTCCTCCCTCGGCCCTATCTCTCCTCCGCAGGCTCCCTCCCCGTCTGGCTGTTGCTGCTGCTCTGCGCTGGACTCATCGTGGCCGCGATCCTGCTGCTGCAGCTCGCCTTCCCCGGCTTCCTCTAGGCTGGCCAGCCCCCCTCTCCTGCGGCCGCCGTGCCAGGACTGACGGCAGGGCTGGCCCTGGCCCCCCGGGGGGGGCGGCTGGCTGGCCGCGTGCCCCCAGCGCGCCAGCCCACCCCAGCGGGACTGTGAAGCGGAGCGGGGACTGCATGGCTGAGGCCTCGGGCCCTGCCACCCCCGCTGGCATTGGGGGAGCGGGACGAGGCGCCCCGGGGTGCTGGGCCCCAGCTGAGCGGCACTGTGCTGGGCCGCAGTGCGGCGCAGRGCTGGGCCCCGGGGAAGGAGCGGGGCCCTGCCAGCTGCTGCCGGGTCTGCCCCTCTCCCCCGCCGCTGCCATTAAAGCTGGAGCGCGAAGACGGTGCCGTTGCTCCCTGCGCTCGTGGGCTGGGGCGGTTTCACGTTGCGGCAGCTGGAGCAGTTCAGTGCGGGCGCGGGGAGCACCGTGCTCGGCGCTGCCGCAGCCCTCGGCCACCTGGCTCGGCTGCTGCTGCGCTCCGAGGCGGTGCTGGCGGTGACCTGGGCAAAGGCGCGATGCGCGCCGGTCTCCGGCACTGGGAAGAGGCCCCCGGCGAGCCCCCTGCGTGCCGCTGCCCTGCGCCGGGGCCCGTGGCTGGCGCGCTGCGGCCGGGCAGCGGCGGGCTC
>NW_028185214.1:0-1372 GCF_003343005.1 Rhea americana | reverse complement strand
AGCGCGGGGCGGCGGCCGTGCCACGTCGCCCGGATCCAGCCCACGGCGGCCCCGGCTCGGCTCGGCTCGGCTCGGCCCGCGGCGCCGCGCTGCAGCCCGGCTCGCAAGATGAGGAACCTGCCCGTGGCCCTGCTGGCGCTGCTGCTGCCGGCGGTGCGCGCTGCCCCCCGGGACGGGCCGCGCCGGTGCGAGCGGGTCGGGGGGCGCGGGCACAGATGGGGGGCGAGGGCACTGAGGGGGGCATGGCACAGATGGGGGGCATGGACACTGATGGGGGGCGCAGGCATAGATGGGGGGGCGTGGGCACAGGTGGGGGCATGGGCAGGTGCAGGGTGCATAGGCACATATGGGGGCATACATATGGGGCGCATGGGCACATATGAGTATACCTACGGGGTGCATGGGTACAAACGGGTGCATGGGCACATATGGGGTGCATGAGCACAGACACACTGCTTGGGCACGTATGGGGCATGTGGGCACGGAGGGGTGCAGGGGGGCACGCAGCGTGGGGCAGCCGCAGAGCGGGTCAGGCGGGAAGCACGGTGTGGGGTGGCTGCAGCAGGGTGGGGGGCACTGCAGGGGTTCCAGTTGTGGGGCAGAGGGTCCCCTCGCTGCCCCCCACCCCACAGGACTCAGGTGTCCACATCCTGGCCAGGCCGGACCTGGCCCTGGCCATGGGGCTGGATCCCGGCGAGGACCCGCTGAGCCCGGAGGGCCCCATGCTGTGGTGAGTCCCGGCCCCTCGGGAGCCCCACGGCGGGAGCAGTGGGAGGGGGGCAGAGGAGGACGGGTAGGGGAGAGCCTGCCTGACCAGGGGGCTGGGTGCCCCGGGGCCAGCCATGGGGCAGGCGTGGAGCTACCCTGGGGCTGGCCGTGGGGCGGGGGCAGGGCTGTGCTGGGGCTGGCCATGGGGCAGGGCCAGGGCACTCTGGGACTGGCTATGGGGCAGGGGCAAGACACCTTGGAGCTCACTGTGGGGCAGGGGCAGGGCACCCCGGGGCGAGCCATGGGGCAGAGGCAGAGCTGCCCTGGGACTGGTTGTGGGGCAGGGCACCCCGGGGCGAGCCGTGGGGCAGAGGCAGAGCTGCCTCAGGGCCGGCTGTGGGGCAGGGTCCGGCAGCGCGTGCCGCCCCCAGGCTGCTGCGCAGCGCTGCGGAGCGCGTGGGGCCGCCGGAGCCGGGTGCCGCCGAGCTCACGCGGGAGCAGGGTAAGGAGCCGCGGCGGCAGCGGGGCCCGGCCACCGCCATGGGGCAGCGCCCCACGGCCCGGCCCCACGGCCCCGTTCCGCCCGCAGCTCTGCTCTACTTCTTCGCGCTGCACGACCACGACGGCAGCCGGCGCCTGGACGGGCTGGAGCTGCTGCAGGCGC
>NW_028185213.1:5739-7729 GCF_003343005.1 Rhea americana | reverse complement strand
ATTCTATTTTTTTTAAACCTCTATACACATTTTTCTGTGAGCTTCTGGACACTTTCATAACAGCAGGTGACTACTTCATCAAACTTTAGTGGGCTACAAAAAGCATCTGAAGYTTCATTTCTTAGTGTATTGTTCTCCTTTTTAGCTTGCCCTAAGTCTCCACACAAAAGACACCTTAGAATGGAATGGACTTGCCTACTGCTGCTGCTAGAAAGCAAACTGCAAGAACATGGTCCATTCAAAAGCACAGCGCTAGAACAACAAGTTCAAAAGAATGGTGTTTTCCCATTACTTACCATCACTGAACATTGACAAATTAGTTTTATTGCAACTRTTATGCAGCTGCATCTTGACATTCAGAAAGGTTCAAAGTCAATGATTTAGCAAACTCAAAACTTGCCGCAAAAGCTGGTGGATGAACAGCAGTGTGAACCTATCTTCAGCTGAAAAAAGGRGGAACAGACTAGTTGTCAAATAAGCTGCCCTGCTGAAACTTCTATGCAAGCTTTTACCTGAAGCATACTTGACAGCTTAAGCACTTGTGAAAGTACCACACATTTACCACAGCGTGCTATCATACTAGCCTAGAGAGGCACACACTATGGAAAAACCTTTCCTAAGTATGAGAATATGATGATTTCCTTACCCAGTGATACGCTGCTACCATCTACCCAAAACATTCTGGGCACCCAGTAAAGCTTTTTATATCTGACATTTACCAGAAGCTGAAGTGTACAGCAACATAAGAATTAAGGCATGACGTTGTTCCACTTGTTACCTTCCAAGCAGTAGAGTTAAAATGGAATACAAGCAGAAAGCTTTCCAATAAAAGCCTTGGGGAAGTTCTACAATTTTATACTCAAAAACAGTTTTAGCAAGATGTTATGAGACATCAGTTCAACAGTTTACTATCAAGCTCAGTCTTTCTAACAGAAGTTTAGCTTTGAGATCTAAACAAAGCAATAAAGATAATGACCCTTAAACTAAATTTAAAAACCCTGCGACAGCAGTGCAAGTCTAACTGCTTCTTTGGAAACCTGAATCTCAGTGTCTCCTGTGCAAGTGTTCCCAGTTTAACACAGTGATCTCCAGCCACATGACCAGTCTGTCCAATAACTAGTGTTAAACTCTGATAAGAGCTAAGTTATCTAGTTCTACACTGCAATGGTGGTTTTAATTTAAAACAGTCTTTTAAGTACAACACAGGCAAGTCATTCCATCTCCTCATGTTTGTTCCAATGCTGGAGGAAGCTGGCAAAATCATCTATCACTTTCAGTGACCACAACCCGTTTTCAAACTGGAGACCAGCTACTYGCTAGTCTGTTATGGTCTAAGGAGATCATCTCCAGATAAACAGTAAAAAGCGTAAATCAAATATCTGGTATAAGACCTACTTTTTAGAACTATAATATTACAATATTCCAAATTCAACTCCTCTCCTATAAGAGAGTTTGCATATTGGCAATACAGCCTGTTTTATGTTAAAAAATTGACACAAGTTTACATAGTGAACATCATTCTGTATGACTGCAGAACATAACTGCTCTGCAGCCTTCCAACACACACGAGACCCAGAACTCCCTCTTTTACAGTTCATTAGAGATATGAATATACACATACTTCATTGTTTTCTGTACAATAATGCAAAACAAGAAAGAATGATCATTTACTAAAAGAGATTGTTCTGCATACAAACATATGGATGCATGTAGGGAGCACCTTCCAGAGGACAGTGTTTAGATAAGAACACAGAGGAAGGAAAAGGGAGGAAAAATAAAGGTCAGTGTACAGTGTACATTTACATTATGGCCACTTTTAGAGCCTCATTAGAGGAATCTAGAACTTTCTACTCCATATAGGCTACTCTTGGCTTATCTGCAGTCTGCAAGTTCTCTTTTTTTTTTTGGCTTTGCTTTCCATTTGAGGACTTCTCACATAGAAAAAGCAGTCTCATTCCCAAGCCTATACCTAGGCTTGGTCCCTTATCAT
>NW_028185213.1:0-194 GCF_003343005.1 Rhea americana | reverse complement strand
CCCTGACACACGGACGAGGAGTCCTGCAGCCCCCTGACACACGGACGCAGCGTGCTGCAGCCCTGACACATGGACGAGGCCCTCTGCAGCCCCCTGACACACAGACGAGGTGCGCTGCAGCCCCCTCACACTCAGATGAGGAGTGCTGCAGTCCCTGACACACGGACGAGGAGTCCTGCAGCCCCCTGACACAC
>NW_028185212.1:0-5136 GCF_003343005.1 Rhea americana | reverse complement strand
GTAGCTGTGCCTGCAGCTGTTGGAGAGAGCAGTCCCACAGAGAGCACTGTGTTGGACTCTCATGAAAGCATATTAGCAAAGGTAGATTCCAGGTCTTTCCTAGGGGTGTGTTGCAGCCAACGACAAGCTCAGCTGTTGTCAGTGTTGTGGGCATCTGACTTTGAAATCTTTTCTATCCCAGAGACCTCTCTCTGCACATGAGAAAGAATATCTAGAAATGAGAGAGCCTAAAGTGAATAGCTGATAAGGTACCAAAGAGTCATTTTATCTACCTTCCTTCCTTCCTGGACTCTTTCACTTGGGACATGTAGAATTTTGGTGTTGCATACATACATGCTCATAAACTCTTGCTCCCATTAAATTCTGAAAGTGAAGGAAAAAAAATCAGGAAGGGAGCCCCCAGCAGAGTGACGGAAGGTATTGTTGCACTCCGTGCGATAATGGCAGGTCCTCATCTGGAATTTTGTATTCAGTATTGGGTCTCCCTCTTCAGGAAAGCATTAGATAAAATGGAGAGAGTCAAGTGGAGCGTTACCATGATGGTTTTAGGCTTGGGGAACACAGCCTAAGTGGGGGAAGCTGGGCTAGCTGAGTCTGGTGAGGACGAGGATCAAGGGCTACTTCGTAGCAGCCTACAATCACCTGAGGGGTCGTTACATGAATGATAAAAACAGATTCTTCTCACTAATGGAAGACAAAAAAGAAGAGGCAACAGTGACAAATTGCCACTTGGAAGGTTCAAACTGAACATGAGGAAAAATTTCTTCCCCTAGGAGGGTGTTGCACCCAGGAACAGGTCGCCAAAGAGGTGGGGGGAATTTCCATCTTGCATACCTTCAGTGTTGGGCTAAGTACAGCCGCAGCTGCCCTGGTCTAGTGATGGCAATGTTCCTACTCTGATCTGGATATCACACTAGAGACCCTCAGGGTTCCCTTCAACCAGTGAGATTCTCTGGGAGTCTTTGCCTTTTTGCATGTGTAGCAGAGATGGAGTCCACAGCATTACTGTGAATAGCACCCTTACCATGACATCAGCCCAGAGACATTGGCCTTAGGGGGACTGAAGAGGTTTTGGAGTAGGTTCTTATTCAAGAAGCCTTGTTGTTCTGTGATGTCATGGCAGAACAGAGGCATGGATTGCATGGGGCTGGGACAAAGGGAGACATTACCCAGAGTACAGACTGAGCAGGTGGTTTCTGATCTGCATGGCAGCCATGCAGAAGGCTTTCCCAAAGGCCAAAGCACAAGAGCAAGTGGTGTGAAAGGCAGGAATACCTGTGCCCAATGACATAATTCACCTGCAGCGTCAGGTGCATGCCCTGTGGGCTTCTCCCCCATGGTGATCCATGGTGTGCAAGTACAAATGAGTGGCAACCTTGATGGTGCTCTCCCAGAAGCAGAATATGCAAATTTCTCCTGGTAGTAGGGACACACCTGCTGTGCTGCTTCCCCATTGCACCTATTGACTCAAGTCTTCAACAGCCGCTTTGTCATGGTTTTAACCTTACACAATATTGCTTTCTGGTCCTCCTGTTTCCAGCCACAAACATGTTGTTAACAGCCTCCTGGATCCTGAAACTGGCTTCTCCGTCCTCCTGAGAAACTTTCAGCCTTCTCACAACACAGATGACCAAGCAGCATAACTTTCTGTGGCTGCATCTTGTGTCTTCCTGGCTTTTCCAGACAGGCATGAGGAAGTTATGGACTGAGTGAAGAGTTGCCAAAACAGGGATAGGAAAAGCAGGATGGTTAAAGAAAGAGGGAGTGTAACAAATGGGCTTAAGAACAGGAATTAGAGCACTTGAGAAGTGTGGATGGAAGAGGAAGGAGCAGTGGACTTAAGAGGTGAAGGCGAAGGCTGGCAGTCGCCAGCAAAGACTACATGAATGGCACCTCTGCTGTTACCGGCTATGGGAGATACTTCAGGGTGTKTCAGGAACATCGAATGTTTGAGAGCCTTTTATTGGTGCATGAGGTTAGACGTGGATTTCAGGTTCTCTTTGCAAGAGCTCCAGAAACCGTGATGTAGGTAACTGTGGTATACGTGACAAACATTAGAGCACAGGGACAGCTGCTAACTTGCTTGTTTTCCTCCCTGCCTCCCCAGAAAATGCAGACCAGGCATTTCTCAAGAGAAGGGAGGAACAGTAGAGCAGCTTCTGGGATGAGAGTGGGACTTTGAGACTGCTTTGTGCCTGCGCGGTGATCACTGAGGCTTGTGAGAAAAGAGTGATGTGAAGGCACTTCATAGAGGTTTAGGAGGAGAAGGCTCCAATAGTACTTTGAGGAGGACAGGACCAATTGTGCGTGAGGAAATAGTTTGTGCATRGGTTGGTGAAAAATTCTCCCTGAGAAAGAGTTAGAACTGTTTGCTTGATATTTGATTGTTGAAACCCAGGAGCTACTGTGTTGCACAGTGGACCTAGCTTGTTTCTCAGTTTAGCTGTGCATTTCCGTCCAAGGCTGGCAGGAAAGAGCAGACTGAGGTTCAGCTAACAGCARCCCTGGACAAGTAGCAGGAACTGCTGGGATCCTCACTGCCCCAGGGGGAGAACATGAGCCCTCAACAGTAAATGAGAGAAGTCGACACAGGAAGGGACGCTCTGGGCCTTGGGCAAGGGAGGTTTGTCATTTCCACCAGGGCAGGAAAGAGGATACAGTTGTGGGTGCACAAGGGATAGGGACATGACGGGCAAGTATAGCATCTGTGAGCATGAGACCTGCTTTCAAAGTAGCATATCATATTCAGTACAGAGCATATTTCTCCTGGGGTTACCTGTATATATCATCTGGAAAATTATCAGTTGTGCTTTGGTAAATTCACTTCCACCTCCAAAGACAATTTCCAGTAAGGGAAAAGCGAATCCTTTCAGATCCATCTCTCACAGACAATGTGTTTACCCTACCCAGCTCTGGGCTTCCTTCTGGACAAGTCTCCTTGCGGACCTGCAAGCAGCAAGAAATGCTGACTACAGGTGCAACTGGACCCCTGCACAGCACCTCTGAGTCTCTGGGTCATACAGGCAAGGGGAATGTGAAGCTCAGCACCCAGTGAGGAAGGAAGTAAAGAGGGCAGATGTGGAACTGCCTGTAGGAAGTGAGGCACTGCCTGAGAAAGGATCAGAGAGTTTCTGCAGCTCCCTGACCCTGCCACTCCTTTGGAACAGACTCTTGGACCTCCATCTCCTGCAGGACATCCTCTATAGCATCATATGGTGAGCATCTCACAGTCAGGCACTGCAGGACATTGCCCACTGCCCCATGGTGCTCTGGGCAGGGAGAGCTCTATTGGTTGGGGGGGGACGGGACGGGACTGGGCTTGTATCTTGCCTCATGCTTGTGCTGGGCAGGGCGGCATAGCCTGTTCTTGGATGCCCCGACCCAGGCAGGGCTGGAGGGCAGGTACTGGAGATGGGTGATGGGACACTGGTCAGCCTGGCCCTAGAGCCCAGTCCTAGTCCAGCAGCATCTCCTGCTTCATGGGCAGATCCATCTCCTGGTACCTCTGCTGTGCTGCAAATTCTGCATTGCACAAATGCTGTTACTGCCGGTCTGTTCAGCAAATGCTATTGTGCCCCCTCCTTTGCCTCGAAGTCTGTGGTACCATGTAGGATCAAGTCTGCCACCAGCTGTGGTGCTTACATTTGGCCACCATGGGGGWGCAAGGGTGTGTGCTTTGATGCTGTGTGGCTAGGACAAGATGTTAGAGTGCACTTCCAAACCTGCCTCTCTCTGCAGAATTGGTCATTCTGGATTAATACCAGACTCCTTATCTGCATGACTGCTTGTCTGATTTAAGCTGTATGATGGTCAAGTCTGTCACTGCCGGCCTGTAGGAGCAGACCATGTATCTGCTCTTTTCCTGGGCACAGTCTGAACTTTTTCTTCTCTTCAAAGAAATAACATTAACAATATGGGGAGGATAAAAAGATTGTGTTTTCTGAAGGAATGAAAGAAGTGTCAGTGACACCAGAAGCTTTAGGAGTGTGCAAACAGCTTGGAGAGGCATAAAGAGAGGCATTGCCCTTGTGCAGGCTTCTTACTGTTAGATCAGCTGAGGAGGAGCTTTGCTGTGCTCTGAGTCAGAGTTGTAGATTGCTTCCTTTATTTCCTGGCTCTGTTTATCACAATGGAAATGCTCTGCTCAGCATGGTGCAGCTGGGAACAGGAAGGACAAAACTTTCTCATCTCTCAGGAGGTTGTGGCTGTGCTGGAGAGAATGTTGTCAGCAGCAGTTCCTTTTTTGAAGGACTTACTATCCCCCTTTCTGCTCCTAGCAATGCTAATAGTTGTTTTGTTCGCTTTTGCTCTTCAAACATCAGCTAAGGCTTTCTGAGATAGCGGTAGAGGACTGAGCAAGAGGGCAAAGAGTCTAATATCTGCTGTGGCTTGTAGAGTATTGAGAATGTCGGCCTTGTGACGTGATATGAGTAACCAGAATGTTGTTTTCTTTTATTTGAGGCAAAGACAGAGGTGCCGGGGAACTAGGTAGGAGGCTTGTGTTCTGGCTCTGACAGGCAGAGGAATGGTTAAGTTAATCTTAAAAAGGGGAGGGGGGGGGGAAGAGCACATAAGAAAAAAATCTTTTAGTAGAAACTTCAAATAAACTGTTTTGGTAATGCTTAATTGTATCTTACACGGAAATCTTAGTAGGCCTATCTATTCTGACTGAAGAAAAGAGGAGCAAATACAATCACCCCTGCAGTACTGTATTCTCTAATGGGTATAGTGCAGAATTTTCAGTCATCTTACTAATTCCTTTACACCCATTCCCCCACTTCTGAGCTTGTGGGGTTTTAATTTTTTTGATACATTTAGCTACCAGCAGTTAAAAACCTTCTTCTTTTTCTGCAGTCACAACTTTCCATAGACTTTTGCTGCATGGCGTATTTGCAGCAGAGCTGAGCACATAAAGCACTGAGGGTAAGGACCTGAGGCATTCCCAGAATAAATAGGTCCTCCTTTTCCTCCCTCTGTAACTGCTGAATAGTAATTACTGAACTCCAGACAAGCTTGTCACCAGCCCAAACTATATTTCTACATCCTAAAGAATACCCCTTCACATACTTTTCTTGATGATCTATTTTATCTCATAAAGGCTGAGTTGAATGTGAGTTGCATTTTAGTGTTTTAAAG
>NW_028185211.1:0-5091 GCF_003343005.1 Rhea americana | reverse complement strand
CCAACCCCCCAAAAAAAAAAGAAAAAAAAAAAAAGTTGACCATTTAGATATTGAATTTCTTCTGGCTGTGCCACAAGTTTCAGTTGCTGCTGACCTCGCTTGGCATGGCATGGCTTGGAACAGCTGTGTGCTGACTCAGATCTTCAGCCTGGGCAAGCTACTTCTCCTGCGCATCAGCTGAGAAGCTGGTACACTCTGCATGTCACTTTTGTCACGTACAGGCATGAAAGGCATATGTTGAGCTTTGTTTTTCTATAGATCTTGGAGCGAAAGCGGCAAGGAATTTCCATGGTGTTATCTTTAGATGGAATGAAATCAATGTAAACATGCTTATAATACAGAGATCAAGAGTTGAAGGGTAATTAAACTCGCACGGTTAAATTTCAGACCGGGCATTTCTTTCTGTTCAGCAGCAGATCTCCACTGTTCCCTAAGGTATTCTGCAGAGCTTGCTTTACGTTAAGTATCTTTTCATTGCATTGATTTTAAACAGAGAAGCACTGTATGGCCTAGGCTCATTGAATACTGACAATTTAGAAACAAACCTTCTGGAGTGGTGGAAAGGAGGAAACTATGACTTGGTACCTGAGTCCTGAGTTTCTGAATCCAAACAACTTATCTTGAGGAAAGTGATAGAGTTTTGCTTTGTTACATGTCCTGCAGCTTTCCAGAGCAGCAGCTGGGAAGGCAGTTAAATGCAGCAAAGGCTTTCACTGGTATTACAGTAGGGTATTTGGCACTGACGGTTGAAAAATGAGGATATAGAAACACACTTGAGGCTACTGAGCTAACAAAAAAAAATAGAAAAGGCTTTTCAAAGATACTTTGTATAAGCTTTCTCCAAACCACTAAGGAAATTCCCTATGTCTGAGCATGAGGAATATGTAAGTGGGTGTGTATATAAATCAGAATGATTTTGGTCATAGTCATATCCAAAATGAACACTTTGATTTCCTTGTTGCATTAAGAAAGAATTGATGATATCACTGGTGACATGTGACAGTGCTAGTTTAGACATATTGAGTGCTACTGTAAATGGATACCTAGTTTTAAATGAAGCTGAGTTAATTCAGTACAGATTCACTCCTTGAGGACAGGGTCAGTTGAGAAGGAGAAATATTGCTGTAACAGACAAATAACCACTTGGGAAAGAGAGATGAAATACAGTGCAGTAATTAGGGCAAGAGACAAATGTATTGCACAATGCTACATATGGGAGTAGGGCTGGAATCGGCAGTTACCTTCCTGAAGGGTTTTGGCTGTAACACCAAAAGGAAGAACTGGAAAAGTGGAAACAAAACAATACCTCTATTATGATTTCTTTGATGCACTTGCATGCAAGGTACTTTCCAAATACTTGAAAAGGATAAGCCCTGCTTCAAAGCACTCATTTTTTGACTGTAGAAAGGTAGACAGAGGCGAGGCATAGGGGAACTAAATAAGGAAAATATAGGTAACTTAAATACATAATTGCACATCCAGAAAATATTTGAAATGGTCAAGGTTAAGAGTTAAACCCTTGAAAGTCAGGGAACGCTGGAATTAAGATAGACTTCAAAGCTCTTTTGTGTGCATCTCTTTTCCTGGTCCTATACAGTACAGAAGGAAAGACTACCCAGGCCTGTGGCTTGTGGAGTTTTGTTTTGGGTATTTCAAGCCCTGCTGTGTGCAGGTGGTGACTCAGAAGCTTTTGCAGAACACAGCGCATGCCATGGGATGCAAAACACTTCCTGCCACCCTGCAGGCAACCCAAGGGCACTAGTAAAGTAACAAAAGGAGTAATTCTAGCATAGGAGATGACAGGAGAGATGGTAGGCAGCATGATTCTCAGATGCATTGCTGTATGTTCCGTGGATAAATATTGCATGCAAATTTTAAATGGGGCTCTGTTAATTTACAGCTTTTTATGAAAAGTGAAGACTTCTGAAAAATGGTGTTATGTGGAACACCAAGCTGGACACTATGCTTGTGATGACTCTTTAGATCCGTGTCAGGGACTTCTTGATACTTATAGTAGCGTGATAACAGATGGCAGGGGAAGGTTAAGATCCTCTGGAGGAACTTGTATTTTGCCAGCAAATTTAACAGTTCTTTGTTGACATCAAAGGAATGTTGACACTGAAAAGCTCTGGTTTAACTTCAGGTGCTAAAGGTGTGTAGAAACCACAAATTTTCCTGCACCCATAGCTCGATTTTTTTTATATATATATGTTTTGATTAACAAACAAAAAAGGACAAAGGACAAAATTTCTCTTTGTTCTGCAGTTAGCCATGTTTTCCCTTCTTATCTTTCTGTGACTACCTCTGCACCTCCCATGAGGGAGAGAAAAGGGGAGAGGCAGAAGACCATATGGTTAAAGTTGTGTTTAAAAAAATAAACAGTGTAAAGTAGGGTTTTACAATAACAAGTGTTAGGTGACATTAGCAAGAGGCAAAGCTACCCAGCCTGATTTGCTGCTAACCTGCTGGTGTTCTTGCAGATTGTTATGGATGACTGGTAAGACATCTACTTCTTCAGTCAGCTGGGATAAAGTGTAAGGTCCTCATTAACTCATAATTTGAGAAAGTTGCAATTACATTTCTTTCATTCTGTTACTGAACCAAGTTCTTTGCTACAGTGCACCACCAATTTTTTTCACATTTGTTTTTAGAATAATAGGTAGTGGTGTAATTTACATGTTTTAGTAGAAAGTCAATGCAAGGAAATCTTTATCAATGAACATACAAATTTGAACTGTTGTATCTGAATCTTATTTCAAGACTGTATTCAGCTACTCAAATATCTCTTTAAAATGAGGGTACTGCCAAGTACATGTTCTCATGCAGGTAAACCATGCATGATTGCCAGTACCTCCAGCAAACAATTTATTGCAGGAAAAATCCTGTATGAAAGCAGAAATACCTCAACTGCAAAATACTGGATTTTGAACCATATTGTTTTTACTTACAGCTCCATATAGCCTTTTTATACACTGTGTTTTACCTCAGAGATCCATTTAGTTCAAATAAACTTCACTTGCTACTTTTCTTCTTCCCTTTCTCCATTGCCCCTCCAGTGTTCTAATCCAAACCTAATGTGTTTCAAAGAGCTGGTCCTTGTAAGAGCCTTAAATAGAAGGCTGAGAGAAATACTAAACTCAGTATAGCAATTGCATGGCTGCAGGCAGTACGAGGCCTCTAAATTCTAGTTTATCATAGCTAAGCCTGAATTTTGGTTAAAAAAAAAAAATCACTGTTGTAGTTTGTTGTACTTGTTCTGTAGCCCTTTGGGGATCTGCTCCCCAGTTCTATCATCTCATGTTTCTGTGAAAGGCTCCAAAACAGCAAACTTCTTTCAGATGCGTAGTTGCTGAGGTTAGTAGGGATTTTGAAGGACTTTGAAACATTGCTGTGATTAGACTGGCAACCTGATGGTGCCAAGTGATTTTGGTAAGTCAATGGCATATAGCATGTGAGCTGCTCGGTGCTGAACTGCTTGTTGGTTTTGGATGTGTTATATAGCTTAGAGGTAGAATGTTTTGTGGAAAGCTGCAGCTTGAGATAGCAAAGCATGGATCATTTTAATAAGGCTTGTAGTTGAGGAAAAAGGAAATCTGGAGCAGTTACTCTTGCTTTTTTTCTTGTCTGATTAAAGCATATATGCATGGTTAGTCAAAGGCTTGTAGACTGTGATGGTTATCAAGGTTTTTTTTTGGACCAACTTGACAGCACAGGGATGTGTTCTGTAAGTCTGTCTGACACTCCGCTTTCCACGGTTGCCTCCAGGTAGCTTTCTTTACCTACATGTTGTGTTCTTTCTTAACACCTTACAAAACACAAGCAATAGACCTCCCTAGAACTGGAGATTCCAATTGAAAACTTCTATCAGTGTCTCAAAATGTGATCCACAAAACCTTTGCATCCTACACTCAAATGAACTTTTATTTACTATTTATTTTCATGCTTAAAATCCTGAAATATACATTGCAGAAGTATTTTCTGCTGTAACAGAACCTGCTAGGTTAAAAGTAAGGAGATGCTAACTAATATAAACTGAATAAGTTCAAATTTACAGTTCTACATCTAAAGTCTGGTTATTTTGTAATAAATAAAAGAATGCAAGAGTGGACAATGCAATAACTCTGTTCAATATATGAATTTTCCAAAGCATTGTAGAAATACTTTTGTTGATGCTATCTATCAGACATCCAAATTACCTGGTAATTATATTTGTGAAGTTCATAGAAGACAACTAAATTGCTTCCTCCCTTACTAGCCTCTCAGAAGACTAGGGAAATACATGATTAGAATGAATGAAACAAAATAGTCAAATTTAATGCGACACTTTCTCCTTTGAGATCCTTTGAACCCTTTTGCATTCCTAGGATTTGGAGAGCAAATGTAGGTAATCAGATTTGGATCCTTAGTAAAGCATTTAACTGGGTAGCGCAGTGCTGATCTATGTCTGTCAAAGGAAATCAAGTCTCTCGTGTAAACAGAAACCTGTTAAGATGGAGAGAAATAAAATTACAGGTAAGACTGGATGCAGCATTTACGTCTTTTTGTCATCTTTTACAGTGTGTTCTTTATGAATGTTCATATACTTGTGCATGGAAGAGCCGACTCAAGGATTAGCAAGTTGTACAGATGGTCAGTGTACAGAAGGGAGTTGTTTTCTTCAGTCGTTGAAAGCTGTCAGGTCCAACTGTTCTCAAAGAGTGAAAGGATACAGTACAGCTAAGAATACCTACTTAGCAACTGTATCTAAATGAATGGGATAAAAGGTAGGAATCATGTTGAAAACCAGCAAGAACATCCTCACCTCCCTGAGCAGCAGGCAAGACTTGATTGGTGCTGCAGTGTTAGTGCTTTGCTTTTGGGAACACAGCCCCATCAAACTCTAGTCTTGAACATTGAGTCTTCCCGCGGGGAAACTAGGTAGGTTTTGCAAAATGACAGTTTAAGACAGAGTTGAGTGCCACAGTTGCCTACAGGCGTGCCTGTCAGATATTGTGTGGGCAGGCTGGCCTCTTAATCTCAGCTCTTGCTGTAGCTGAGGTGCCCAATGTGCACAGGCCATGCAGGCAGGAACCTGCCCTCCATGAGGAGCAG
>NW_028185210.1:4097-5251 GCF_003343005.1 Rhea americana | reverse complement strand
CTTTCCTTTCCTTTCCTTTCCTTTCCTTTCCTTTCCTTTCCTTTCCTTTCCTTTCCTTTCCTTTCCTTTCCTTTCCTTTCCTTTCATTCTGCGTTTCTCCCTTTCGCTCTCTCTCTCCCTATTTCTCTCCTCTCCTCTTCCTGTCTTTTTCTTCCTTTCTTCCTTTCTTTTTCTTTCTCTCTCTCTTCCTTTCCCTCTTTCTCTCTCTCGTTCTCTGTTTTTTTCTATCTTATCCCTTTCTCTATCAATTTCTTTCTTTTCCTTCCTCCTTCTCTTCCTCTTTCTTTCTTTTTCTTCCCTCTCTCGTTCTCTCTTTCGCTCTTGCTAGATTTTAATCCAGTCCGTCTTTAAAAGAATAAGTGGTGAAATTATATAGCTGCGGCCGAAATACCAGTTCATGAATCCTACGCGTGAGCGCGGAGGGCCGCTTCCCCCGCGCCGCGCGTGTCCTGCCGCGCGGCGCGGGGCCGGCGGCGCCCCCGGGGCTCGCACCGCTTCGCCCCCCGTCGGGACGGGCCCTCAGCTCCGCGCCTTGCCCCGCCGAAGGCAAACCTACCTGGTCAAACCAGCCCGGCGTTTGTGAAGCCCTAATGGTCCCTTTGCTGCAGTAAAACTCTCCGTGGAAATCTCCTGTGATACTGCTGGAATTAATCATCGCTGGTGTTTTTACAAGTAATTAACGAGGATTAGACGCTTCATTTTGAAACGTGGCTGTTAATTACAGGGGAGGTGAGGAGGGGGGAGGCGAAGTCCCTCTGCCAGGGTGACCTCCTGGGATAGGCACGCAGGTGGGCGCGGAGCAGCGGCCCAGCCGGAGAAACCTTCCTTTTGGGGAGCACTCCCCCTCTCTGAGGCTAGTCAAAAGCTCAGTGCCAATCTTTGAAATCATAAATAAGGAAACAAACACAACTTGCCTTTTCCTCCCATGTCTTTGCGGGAAAGGACCAGCTCGTCCCTGCCACCTCCGCCTGCTGGAAGGAAGCCCCAGGGCTTAGCAGAGCTCCTGGCTGCTGCTGCCTGTCCCCGCACAGCCGAGCTGGCCCCGCGGTCGGGGCTGCCGCTTCGCCGGAGCCTGGCCCCGCCGTCGGGGCTGCCGCTTCGCCGGAGCCTGGCCCCGCCGTCGGGGCTGCCGCTTCGCCGGAGCCTGGCCCCGC
>NW_028185210.1:0-1087 GCF_003343005.1 Rhea americana | reverse complement strand
CGACTAGGTGGGTCGGAAGCGGTTTCCCGGCCCGCGCACCGGGGCCGCGGGGCTGCGCGGGCCCTGCCGCTCCCGCGGGCCGCGCTGCGGAGCCGTCGGGGCGCACGGCCGCGGCTGAGACCGACCTCCGGGAGCCCGCGCGGCGTGGCTCCGCTCCGCACACGCGTAGGGGGCAGGAAAATGCGGCTTGGTGACTTCGAAGCGCCATCTCGCAGGAGCGGGGGCGCGGGGGCTCCGCTCCCGGCTCCGCGGCGGTGCGCGGAGCAAGCCCCGGCCGAGCTGCGCGCTGTTTGCGCTGCGCCGCGCACAAACCCGGTGCCGGCGAGCCCCTCAGCGGCAAGAGGGACGTGATTACCGCCCCCGCGTTAGTGCTGCGGTGTGCAGCGACCGAGGGGCTCCTACGCTGGCCATGCCGTGTTTCATTCCCGTGCATACCTCTATGCCGCGCATACTTCTACCCGCGTATTTTTCAAGAGCCGGTTAACTCTTAAATACATAAATAAATATTTAGTTTTATTTTTAATAGTACTTCTCCCATATTCCTTCTGTGATTAAAAAAATGCGTGACAAATAGTGCAGTCTAAGTTGTACGTTTTGCAAATTTCTAGAGGGACTGCCTGCTCCGCTAACATTTTTCCTGCTCGGATCCTGTTGTGGTAGGACTGCCAGGGAGTACTGCAAAGCCTGGAGAGCAATGGGAGTCACGGAGAAAACACAGTAGTTTCGCCAGCGATCGTGTTCTAGTTTTCTAGCTTTGACTGAGATTTTACAGGTCTCGCTAAAGTTTTTCTCAAAGTTTTGGTCATTACGCTATTTTGTAAAGTACGAAATTTGTATAAAACATACAGTGACATTTTCTGCTATGCGAACTTCTGTTACCAACCTGTTTCTTGGCATTTTTAAAGCCTTTCTGCCGGGTCGCTGCTCAGCGGCTACGCGAGAGCCGGCGGCCGCCAGGGAGTCGTACTTTTTATCCGACGCGTTATGCAAGCGAGGGAAAGCGCTGCGCTCCCCGGCCGGCGCGCCGCGGCGGCTGGAAGAGCAGCTCGGGCGGCCGCAGCCTCGCAGCCGCCCGCGGGCGCCGCCG
>NW_028185209.1:3363-5135 GCF_003343005.1 Rhea americana | reverse complement strand
CCTGATGGGTGGCGTGAAGGGATCAAGGACATGGGGAGGTGATGGGTGGCCCAGCGGGACCGGGGACACCGTGGGGGTCTTGATGGGTGGCGTGAAGGGATCAAGGACGCTGTGGGGACCTGATGGGTGGCATGAAGGGATCAAGGATGTGTTGGGGACCTGATGGGTGGCCCAGGGGGACAGGGGACACCGTTGGGGACCCTGATGGGTGGCCCGAGGGGACTGGGAACACTGAGGATCCCGATGGGTGGTCCAGGGGGACCAGGGGGACCCTGGRGACCCCGGTGGGGAGACCAGAGGTATTGGGGACACCGTGGGAACCTGGTGGGTGCCCTGGGGGGACTGGGGACCCTGGGGACCCTGGTGGGTGCCCCAAGGGGACCAGGGACACCCTRGGGACCCTGGTGAGTGGCCCGAGGAGGTAGGGGCTTCCTCCCACCCAGAGCCACCCCCCAACACCCAGAAACGGCAGATGCACCGAGTTCATCCGGCCTCAGCCCCCTCCCTCCCTGGTGGCGGGCGCTGACAGAGCCCTTTTGTCCCCGTCCCCGTGTCCCCTCCCGCCGCTAAGCGCATTCCACYGCTGTGATGAGCTGCGCGGGGCTCTGCTGAGTCACATCCGGGTGCCGGGCATGCCCGGGCGCCCAGCGCCAGCGGCTTTCCCGGATGCCCGGGATGACCGTCGGCACCCGACTCCCGGCTCGGCCCCCACCCACGTTTCTTTCCTCGCCGCCGGGCTTTGATGTTCCCCTCCCTGCTCCTGTTTCCCTTATCTTTACGGGTGCCCTGCCGGGATTCGGGGGGTTGCCCGGCTTTTCCTGCCCCCCGGAGCCGTGGGGCTGAGTAGTGTGTATGTGTGTGGGGGGGGATGTGGGGCAGGGGGAGGTTGTTTTCCGGCCCCCTTCTCCCCTCGCCGGGAGAAGGTCCGGTGGTGCTGCCCGCATCTGGCCCTGCGCAAGGACGGACGGACGGACGGACAGAGGGGTAAACGAGGGGGACTGGATGGGTGGATGGATGGAGAGATGGGTGGAAAGGTGGAAGGATGGATGGAGGAATGGACRGATGGATGGACAGACGCACGGATGGACAGAGGATGGATGGACAGAGGGATGAATAGATGCAGGAGGGGATGGAAGGACAGAGGGATGGACAGCTGGATGGATGGTAGGAGGGATGGATAGATATAGGGGTGGATGAAAGGACAGATGAGTGGATGGGCAGAATGCATGGACAGAGGGATGGATGGACAGACAGAAGGATGAGTGGATGGACGCATGGATAGAGGGATGATCAGAAGAATAGATGGAGAGATGGACAAATGGGCAGAGGGATGGAGGGACAGATGGACAGATGGAGGGAAGGACATATGCATGGACAGAGGGACGGAGGGGTGGATGAACGGAGGGATGGATGGACGGAGTGAGGGGTGGACGGAGGGATGGACGGAAGGGTGGACGGAGGGATGGACAGAAGGGTGGACGGAAGGGTGGATGGAGGGATGGACAGAAGAGTGGACGGAAGGGTGAACGGAGGGATGGACAGCCAGATGGCTGCAACGGAGGGACAGACGGCTGGACGGACGGCTGGAGCGCGAGCTTTGCTGGTGCCCCTTCGGCCCCCAGTTTAGCCACCCGCTCTCCCACCCCCACCCCGCTCCCAGTGCCCAACTGGGGAGAGGTGGGCGCGAGGGGGAAACCTGCGTGGCCCCGCCCCCTCGCGCCCCATTGGCTGCGCGGCCACGGCGCTTCCCGCGCCGGATTTATGAATGAAAG
>NW_028185209.1:0-1415 GCF_003343005.1 Rhea americana | reverse complement strand
AAAAAAAAAAAAAGAAAGAAAGCTGAGCTACGCGCCAGTGGTTTCGGGAGCTCGTGCGGGCGGCTGGCGTTTTGGGGCCGCCTGGCCCCAAACTGGTTTTTATTTAGTTTATTTATTTATTTATTTAACTTTTGCGATTCCGATTCAGTCGGTCGGGACGGCAATACAGGAGAGTAGCCCGGACTCGAAATGGGCTGAATTGGCCCCAAAACCTGCTGTCCCTGTCCCAGGGGGTGTGTGTGTGGGGTGCGAGTGAAGCCAGGTTGAACACTGGGTGCTCCAATGATGCTCCAGCACAGGATTATATATACACACATATTTTAATTAATTAATTTATTTATTTTTATATATATATATTTTTGCAAAGCCCCCAAAGGCTGCAGTGATTTGGGGGCTGGAAGGGGGGGGAAGGAAGGAACCCCGAAACGTGGGTGCCCACGGGGGCTGGGTCCCCTTGAGTCAGGGTTTGCGGCCTGACTCAGCGCCCAGCCCGGCCCGGCCCCCGTGCCTCGGTTTCCCCATCGCTGGTGCGTCACGCGGGCGCGCAGAGAACCCGCAAACTCGGCTCTCGGCTGCCGGCCGAGGCCCCGGGAATAGACGGTGCCGGTTCTTCCGCCCGGCGGAGGTGCTTGGGGGTGAAGGGCCGGGGGGGGGATTTCCAAGGGGCAGGAAGGCCGGGATATCCGCCCGTAACATCCTTCCTGGCCCCGGCGGCTGCGACAAGCCCTAGACTTTGCCCCCGGCCGCGGCACATCACGAGTTTGCACGGTCTCGGATCCGGCTGCCGGGGCCAAGCGCCTCCCGGTCCCCCCCTCCAGCTGCTTTCTCCTCCCCCCAGAAAGCTCCCCTCTGTGTATGGGGGGGGCAGAACGATGGGGGTCTTCCACCTCCCCCTCCCGGCCCCCTCCACCCCACCCCAAATCCCGGCCCGGCGCCAGGCACCGGGTGAACCCAGGCGTCCGGGAGCCTCCGGGCACATTCCTGGGGGCTGAATCACGGGGCGGCCGGGAGAGCGAGAGCAGCGCGCAGCCGGCCGGAGGGGGGGGACACACACGACATCCTCACCGCTTCCCTTCCTCTTCCTCCCTCCCTGCCCCAGCTCCCAGCGGGAACTGGGATCCACCGCCGCTGCTGCTGCCTCAGTTTCCCTTTTCTTCGAAGCCGCTGTGTGTATGGGGGGGGTGAAAAAAATCACCGCTCGCCGCTGAGTGCGAGAACCGGGGCAGGGATGGGGTGAGGGGTAAAAAAATCACCGCGGGCCGCCGGGGCCGGGAGCAGCGGGCGCCGGGGCCGGCGTTGCCGGTGTCCCCGCTCGCCGTGACGCCCTCTCTGCCCACAGTGGTGCTGCTGGACTTCGCCCAGGCCCAGGGCGAGCTGGGCTGGCTCACCCAACCCTACGGCAAAGGGGTAAGCGG
>NW_028185208.1:0-5182 GCF_003343005.1 Rhea americana | reverse complement strand
TGGGGGAGGGTGTTAATTGCTGTACTACTTTTGATTATTTTCCCCCCATTCATCACAAAATCTGTAGATGACTGTGTGTTTTTGGGATGTGCAATATAGATGATAATTGAGGTAATGGTTGAACTGGAAGTCCAACGAATATGAGCTTCTCTGAGCTATGAGTACGAGCTCCAAAGTATGAGCTCTCATCCAAAGAGTATGAGCTTCTCTGAGCTATGAGCGCTCAGTTGAGAGCTTATGGGTGAAGATCAAAGGGCATGCTAACATGGGGGACACTGTTGTGGGTGTCTACTACAGGCCACCYGACCAGGAAGAGAAAGTTGGTGAGGCCTTCTATAGACAGCTGGAGGTAGCCTCACGATCACAGGCCCTGGTTCTCATGGGGGGCTTCAGCCACCCTGACGTCTGCTGGAAGGACTACACAGCAAGGCACAAACAGTCCAGGAGGCTCCTGCAAGGCATTGATGATAACTTCTTGTCACAGATGGTGGAGGAGCCTACGAGGAAGGATGTCCTGCTAGATCTTGTCCTTACCAACAGAGAGGGACTGGTTAGAGATGTGAAGGTTGGGGGCAGCCTGGGCTACAGTGACCACGAGATGGTGGCGTTCAGGATCTGGCAGGAAAGAAGTAAGGCAACACGCAGAATTGCAACCCTGGAGTTCAGGAGAGCAGACTTCAGGCTCTTCAGAGACCTTATTGGTGGAGTCTCATGCATCAAGGCCCTAGAAGGAAGGGGGATCCAGGAGAGCTGGCTAGTATTCAAACACCACTTCCTCCAAGCTCCAGAGCGGTGCATCCCTATGAGTAAGAAGTGCAGCAAAAGGGGCAGGAGACCTGCCTGGGTGAGCAAGGAGCTCTTGGCCAAATTCAGACAGAAGAAGAAAATACACAGAGTGTGGAAGAGGGGACAGGACACTTGGGAGAATTACAGGAATGCAGCCAGAGTAGGTAGAGATTCTGCGAGGAAGGCTAAGGCCCAGCTGGAATTGAGTCTGGCAAGGGATGTCAAGGACAACAGGAAGGGCTTCTTCAAACACATCAGCAGCAAGAGGAGGACTCGGGAAAATGTGGGCCCACTACTGAGTGGGGCAGGGGCCCTGGTGACAAGGGATACAGAGAAGGCAGAATTATTGAATGCCTTGTTTGCTTCAGTCTTCACTGCTAAGGGCAGCCCTCAGGAATCCCAGAGCCTGGACATGAGGGAGAAAGTCTGGAGAAGGGAAGACTTTCCTTTGGTTGAGGAGGAAAGGATTAGAGACCTTCTGGGCAGGCTAGACATCCACAAATCCATGGGCCCGGATGGGATGCACCGACGGGTACTGAGGGAGCTGGTGGATGTTGTTGCCAGGCCGCTCTCCATCATCTCCGAAAGGTCCTGCAGAACCAGAGAGGTGCCTGAGGACTGGAAGAAAGCCAGTGTCACTCCAGCCTTCAAAAAGGGCAAGAAGCAGGACCCAGGCAACTATAGGCCCATCAGCCTCACCTCCGTCCCTGGAAAGGTGATGGAACAGCTCATCCTGGATGTCATCTCCAGACATATGGAGGAAAAGAAGGTGATCAGGAGTAGCCAGCATGGATTCACCAAGGGGAAATCCTGCTTAACCAACCTGATAGCCTTCTATGATGGAACGACTGGCTGGGTAGATGAGGGGAGAGCAGTGGATGTTGTGTACCTTGACTTCAGCAAGGCTTTTGACTCTGTCTCCCATAACATCCTCCTAGATAAGCTCAGGAAGTGTTGGTTAGACGAGTGGACAGTGAGGTGGATTGAGAACTGACTGAAAGGCAGAGCTCAGAGGGTTGTCATCGGTGCATGGAGTCCAGTTAGAGGCCTGTGGCTAGTGGCATCTCCCAGGGCTCAGTACTGGGTCCCATCCTGTTCAACTTCTTCATCAATGACCTGGATGAGGGGACAGAGTGCCTCCTCAGCAAGTTTGCTGATGATACCAAGCTGGGAGGAGTGGCTGATACACCTGAGGGCTGGGCTGCTGTTCAGAGAGACATGGACAGGCTAGAGAGTTGGGCGGAGAGGAACCTCCTGAGGTTCAACAAGGGCAAGTGCGGGGTCCTGCACCTAGGCACCAGTACAGGCTTGGGGCTGACCTTCTGGAGAGCAGCTCTGCAGAGAAGGGCCTGGGAGTGCTGGTGGATGACAAGTTGACGATGAGCCACTAATGTGCCCGTGTGGCCAAGAAAGCCAATAGTCTCCTGGGGTGCATTGGGAAGAGTGTTGTCAGCAGGTTGAGGGAGGTGATCCTGCCCCTCTACGCAGCCCTGGGGAGACCTCATCTCGAGTACTGTGTCCACTTCTGGGCTCCCCAGGACAAGAGAGACATGGAGCTACTGGAGAGAGTCCAGCACAGGGCTACAAAGATGATCAGAGGGCTGCAGCACCTGCCCTATGAGGAATGGCTGCGAGAGCTGGGCCTCTTCAGCCTGGGGAAGAGAAGACTGAGGGGGGATCTTATCAATGTGTACAAGTACCTGAAGGGAGGGTGTCAAGGAGACAAGGACAAACTCTTTTCAGTTGTCCCGTGTGACAGGACAAGAAGCAATGGGCAGAAACTGAAGCACAGGAAGTTCTGCCTGACCATGAGGGGGAATTTCTTCCCTGTGAGAGTGACAGAGCACTGGACCAGGTTGCCCAGAGAGGTTGTGGAGTTTCCTTCTCTGGAGATCTTCAAGGCCCGCGTAGATGCAACCCTGTCTATCATGCTCTAGGTGACCCTGCTGAGTGGGGAGGTTGGACTAGATGATCTCCAGAGGTCCCTTCCAACCTTACTGATTCTGTGATTCTATGTTTCCTGTGCTTGGTGTCTCAGGAAAAGAGTTCTCAAAATGTTCTGAGAGGTGCTGACAGAAACACCTGTGAAATAATTATTGTATTGTACCTTTTTCCATTTTGCAGCTGATTGAATGCTGTCCTTGTAGCAAGTACAGTTACTTGTGTTCCTAAGAATACTGTTACGTGTAAGCTTTTTTTATTTTTAGCATCTTTAAATTAGATTTAGCAGCCGGAAGCAAGGATGAAAACTGGAGCCTTGCAGTGAGCCAGCTTCCATAGAAACACTGCAATAAGGAGAATATGGAATACTTCCAGCTGGAGTGGAAGACTGGCTTGAGAAGAAATCATGTAATCTGTCACAGCAAGACAGTAGGTCAGCCAGACAATGCAAATGGCAACTCTGGCAGTAACAAAAGCAAGAGCAAAGCTGAAATGGTGATGGCAGGGAATGACTGAATTGTGTTATCCTCTGCTCGTGGTCATTTTGCTGTCACTGGGGATTGGTGGGAGACTTCTGGGGACTGCTGTCATTTGAAATGCTTTATTGCTTATGATATTAATCATTGCAATTCACATTATTTTCTGTCATTAATACTTTGGTTTACTTCCTGACAAATGTTGTCCCTCCTTCTATTCTACCAATTCGTGGCAGGGGGGGAAAGATGTAATTTTGGGGGGACAGAAACTCTTTTTTTAGTCTGTTTTTTTATCACCTTCGACTCACTCTCTTGTGTGTCAAAGCAATTCCAAGCAAGAACTCAGCAATTTCTTCCGGAAGACTGACAAAATATGAGAAGATGTGTCACCTCTTGTATCTCTCCTTATGTATTTGAGAAGATGTGTCACTTCTTGTATCTCTCTTTATGTATTTTTTCTCACTTGACTTCCAGTACAAACTCTAGCAGGCCTTATTTTTGTTGCGTATCTGTATTGCTTGTGGCATGACTGGATTATTTCTCTGATACTGTAGCACAAACAACAAACTGCTATTGCCTGAATTAAGTGGAAAAAAATAGAAAGTATTAAAGTAGGGTGATTTTTTTTTTTTTTAAGATTTTAGTATCTGTATTTTTAAGAAATACCTGGAACAAGAGAGGGTGGTCTGATTTACCTTAGCTATTTATTGTATTAGGCTTTTTTTTCTCTTCTGGCCTTTTCAGAGGAGCATTAGCTACATCCCTTTTGGGACTATGACAGTCTAAATCGCATGCTGCTTTATGCCTTTTGGCTTTCCACAGCTTTTAGTTTAAATAATCTGTTGAAACTTTCAGCCTGACTCCAGCCTGAAGCCTGTCTTTCTTTTACAGGTTACTCTTGTCCCAAAGCATTACTTATTTCCTACAATATCTTAAACCCCTCTTCTCAACATCACTGTCTCGTTCACGCACTGAGACTCCAGATCACTACCTGCATCTCAGGCTTAGAGCATGGAATTGCCCCAGTCTCTTAAAGACGGTAGTTATGGAAGTCTTGGATTTCAATATGCTGCCTGGTCACCTGAGTTTAGCCTCCAGAACTCCCTCCAGCGTCTCTCAGTGTTTCTGATGCCAGTAGATGCTGCAGCCATTGACCCTTCCCCTGTTTTTCCTGATGAGCTGTCTGGAGATCCCATGAGGTCCCCTGTCTTTGCACCTGACAGGCAAGTTTCCTACAGTGCTCTCAGATGTCTCAAAGCCAGCAAGCTCTGTGCCCAGTGTGGCAATATCCCGCCTCTGCTGCTTCCTATCTACTACAGGAGCATCTGGTGCGCAAGAAGACACTGATATAAAGCACTGGCGTGGGTTTTCTCCTCCTGCTCAGATGGATATTGTCCTTCCCTGAGACTTCCCTTGGCAGAAGCACTGCCACAGTGGAGGTGAGAGCGACTGTGTCTCTGTAGGCCTCACCTGGGTTCTCTTTATTTCTCTTAGCTGTTCTGGTTTACTCCTTCTCATCTAAAAGGAGTGAGGCTTTTATTGTAGGGCCAAGAACTCTTTGCGCTATACACACATGTACAAAACCCGCCCCCCGTAGAAAGCCACACCACTGTGCTCAGTGCAGTAAATGGCATAGCTCTATCTGTTCCTAAGCTTTGACCTGCACCTAGAGCTTAAAGATGTTAGCTTTTGAAAACTTTTTAATTTAGCATGTCATTTGCTTCAGTGATTACTCTTCTCCTACTGTACTCTACCCTTAAGATACATAGCAGAGCAGTGAGACCTGACATGTGTGTGTGTGAAAGAGCAGAGAAGCAGGTTGATCTGTACCTTTGCCAGTGCAGGCTCGCAGTGCTTATTTACTGCCCCTGTTCCCTGCATTCCTCTGGTTATTCAGCTCCTGCCTTTTCTCCTCCCTTCTGGGCCCCTTTGTCAGGATCCAGGCACCACCTCTCTTCACATCACAGCCTCTCCCATCG
>NW_028185207.1:3218-5202 GCF_003343005.1 Rhea americana | reverse complement strand
AGCCTCTGATCCAGCCACCCTGAGGTCATCATTAGTCCAGTCCTGGTTCACATCATCCCAGGGTGAGATGAGTTTGAGGGGGAGGAGAGCAAGTAGGGTTGGAGAGTGCAGAGACTAGAGCAGAGACTTTAGTGTGATGTGCCTCCCATTTATGCACCATGCTTGCATGCAGACAGGATGGACTTTCCCTAAAGGCAGTGGTGAGAATCATTTGTTTGGGCCCAGGCAGCAAACCTAAGATGCCCTGGGGCAGTTGTCCAGCAAGCACTCCAAAAGTGCTTGGTTTTCCTCTAGATCCCATGCTGTATGTGCTAGAAACATGCAGTTTTGCCTCACATCACAGGCATTTGACATGGTCCTGCCAGCCTCATTTCTGTCACTGAATCAAGTGTCTTCCCTGAACTACACTAACAGTGTGAAAGGAGGGATCGGACCTTGTCTCAGCTTCATAGTGAGTGGAGCTCTAGCAGTATCAGAAGTCCTCTAGTGTCATTTGAGACGGCCTATAAAATTCCCCACCTGATCCCCACCTGATGCTCTAGAAGGACGCAGGTCTCACCATCACTCTGTCAGAGCAAGCAGACACTGGAACATGCCTTGAACCACCTTTGTCACCAGGTGTTTGTGTGTGGGCAGCTGACTCACACCCTCCATCTCCAGTGATTACAATGGGAACTGAGGCAAGAAGCTCATGTGCCAACATCTCTGTTGTGCTCACTTCAGCTTAGGCAAGGAGAATCTCAGATCTCATCCACCTGTGGAGTTCGTGGGAGCCATCTGAATGGCACTCGAGCACGGGGGCTTCTAAATGGGTATGTGACATCCAGATTGACTCCTCCTAATCAATACCTGAAACATGGTACATTAACTCCTTTCTTTGCCCCTTTCTAGTCCTGTTTAGTTAAGAGGTGAGAACAGGGGCTTCCAGAGTGGGACATTTCCACCTCTTGCAGGTAATCATTCTCTGAGGAGACAAACTGCAATTCTGGAGTCAGTCTTCCTTCAGTGCTTAGAGAGGGACCACTGATGATAATTTTAGTCTACTTCAGGGCACATGTCCCAGGAGGAGGGAGCCCAAGGGACAGAGAAACTCATGCCTTCAGCTGGGTCTCTGCTCCAGAGCAGAGCCAGGCTACAAGGACAGARGGAGCTSGTGGCAACCTGGCAGCACTGCCCAGAGACAGCTGTGTGCAGGAGCAGCTCCTCTGCAAAGAGCAGAAGGGCTCGGGGCACTGCCTGCTGCTGCTGACATGAGATGAGACAAAGGCCGAGAGAAGTGAAAGGCAGTGTGGAGTGGGAGGACAGAGGAGAGCTCCTTGTGGGAGAAATCTTCCCAGACCCTGACACGGTAAGTCTCTGGCTGCAGGGCAATGCTACAGAGGTTCCTGGAGGGGGTCTTCTGAACCCAGCTCAGACCAGGGCTGATAGGATTTTTAATGATCTTCTTTTCTGGAATATCCAGGGCATATTGCAGCAGGAGGATATGCTTCAGAACAGGGGTCTGGCTGCAGACTGTCACAGGGACAGGGCACCCTGCTTCCTTCTCCCGGGGATACTGCAGCAGTGTGCAGCTGGGGCGTGCACCCAGGTCTGCGCAGGGCAGTGATTCAGAGCAGCATCCCTGCACCCCAAGGTGCTGGGTGCTCAGGGTGGTGACTGTCACCTGCGAGGGTCAGAACTCAGCCAGCCCGGGCAGCTCCCAATGGCACTGCCGGGAGAAGCTCTGAATGACAGCACTAACTCTGGCCCAGGCAGGTTCATTTTCCATTTGAGAGGGTGCTGCGTGGGCCAAGGCTGCTTGGAGCTGTTCTAGTTAATGCACAAGATATGTCCAAGAAGTCTTGTCAAAAGGAAGAGCAAGAGAAGGGTTACTTGAAAGGGAAGGAGCTTTCCTTCTGGTCTCTGTGCTTTCAGTTTTCTCCCTAATTCTGGCAGCGAGAAAAAAAGGTGAGTTTTCTGTTTTGGCAAGGAACTGGGACTCACA
>NW_028185207.1:0-1278 GCF_003343005.1 Rhea americana | reverse complement strand
ATGGCCAATTCCCTGTGGGACACCAGGGCCATTTCATACTCTGGATGTGCTGCCCAGGTCTTCATAGTTGTCTTCTTGTTCTGCAGAGTATTCACTTCTTACTGTCATGGCGTATGACCGCTAAGTTGCCATCTGCAGACCCCTGCACTATGGGACACTCATGGGAAGCAGAGCCTGTGTCAAAATGGCAGCAGCTGCCTGGGCCAGTGGGTTTCTCAATGCTCTCCTGCACACTACCACCACATTCTCCATACCCCTCTGCCAAGGCAACAGAGTGGACCAGTTCTTCTGTGAAATCCCTCAGATCCTCAAGCTCTCCTGCTCAGACTCCTACCTCAGGGAAGTTTGGCTTCTTGTGGTTAGTGTCTTTTTAGTCTTTGGATGTTTCGTTTTCATTGTGGTGTCCTACATGCAGATCTTCACTGCTGTGCTGAGGATCCCCTCGGAGCACGGCCGGCACAAAGTCTTTTCCATGTGCCTCCCACACCTGGCTGTGGTCTCCCTGTTCGTCACCAGTACAGTTTTTGCCTATCTGAAGCCCCCCTCCCTCTCCTTCCCATCTCTGGATCTGGTGGTGGCTGTTCTATACTCAGTGGTGCCTCCAACTGTGAACCCCCTCATCTACAGCATGAGGAACTAGGAGCTCAAAGATGCATTGAGGAAAGTGATTTCACGGACATTTTTCAGCAGTAGTAAAATTGCCATTGCGCTCCACAAATGACTCCCACTGTGTCCTGGACCAGAAATGAGTGTTGTTTGTTCACCTTGTGTTATTGCTGTTGTTAGTATTTGTTATCATGTTGCTGCACAAATGCTTGGATTCATTCCACCTTTACTGAGAGTGCTCTGTCTCACATGGTGACCATATAAAATTGCATCCAGCACTGGGTCAGAGCTGACTCCATCACAGTATCTCTGTAATAAAGTAAGTTCTTCTCAGTGCAGTGCTTAAATCCTGGGTCTTCTTCCATAGCTGGTGTTAAGAACAGGGCCAAGATATCATGCCCAAATGGGCTACTGCTGCTGGGGTTCTCCATGAGTTCAGGAGCAAAAATCTCATAATCGGGTAATGATCCCCTAGAGACCAACGACTGGATTTAGAACTTGCCCATCAGTATCCAGTGGCAGTGGAGGGGATGAGTGGTCCTGGATTTACACACCCAGAGCATTCCACATGTTAATGCAAACTGGCTGGTGCCCTTCCTTCTGGAGGGCAAGCTGGAGCTTCCAGGAGAGCACAGGGGATCTCCTGGGACAGCATGTGCCTGGGGTGGACAG
>NW_028185206.1:3058323-3094679 GCF_003343005.1 Rhea americana | reverse complement strand
TTTTTTTTTCTTTTTAATTTGTATATTTGTACTACTTACTACTGAGCTCTCTAGGTTGCAGAGCTTCTTAGGCACTACTATGCATAGTAGAAAAAGTGTTATAGGCTTTTGTACAACTCTTCACACCTTTTTTAGGTTGAGTAATACCTTACTATTTTTATACTTACACTAAAATTGAGGATGACAGAGATAAGTCTCCTGGGCCGTCCTGTACCATGAAAACTTGTCTCACATTTGGCTGTTCGCTTTTTCACCCATTGTATACACTGCAAATGATGGGTCAGAGCAGGCAAGAGCACCGCGTGTACTGTGTCTGTGCCTAAAGGCCAAACAGTGCAAGGACATGATCATCTCCCATAAAATGGTGCCTGAGATGTACTTTGTAGTGTCACCCAGTGCCACCCTTTCTTAAACTGCAGGTAGTTGTTACATACATGTAACCAGCTTTCCCTACTCAGTCCACAGCCCACTGCCCCAGCAAAATGTGCTCATGGGAAATGGAAATGGCACTAAGAAGGCACATGTCCAGCTGGTACCAGTCACCCTCCTCCTACTGACTGAAACAAGATCCTCAGCTGGCATAAACTCAGAGCAATTAACAGAGAGATGGGATTTGGCACTTCCATTAGATCTGGCTTAGGGAATAGAAGAGGGAAATTAATTTCTACCTCATCAAGGAAGCCTCCATTCTTAATATTTTTGGAAACAAGGCAGTCATAGTAACACTGAACTGGAGTGGCAACAGTGAGTAAAAAATGGAGTAAACATACTGGCTTGAAACCAATGAAACCTGCATAAATATTACCTTGTGGAAACTGCAAGTGGATTACTTGCACTTACCCTCAGCTGCACATGGCATTGTATCATCTTTGACAATGAAAAGAATGCACAAACGCTGGTTTACACAGTCGTCTATCAGATGTAGCCATCCAAAGCGCGTGACAGTCTCTCTGGTCCTAGGGGTAGTGATAATCATCTAAAGGAACATCTGTTATTTCAGTTCTGGAAAGAAATGCATCACTAAGCCCAGTAACTGCACCAAAATATTCATATTTGTTTCAAAAAACTGATTTACACTCTGAGCCAAATCTTCAGAGGGTGTACACTGGCAGACTTCTGCCAAAGTCAATGGAGTCACACTGATTTATACTCACAAAGCACATCATCTGTTATAGACAAATATGGACAGAAGCCTCTTTCCCCTATGTCCCCTACACACCAGTGTTTATTGTATTACAAACCGTTTAGGGATGTTCAGCCTACTGGAATGCCATTTCAGCTAATGCGTGCCAAGATCTTCAGTTTGGCAGGGGCTTGCTGACAACCTACAGTACACTCCACCTTCAAATGATAGTTCTGTGCATGATGGCTGCAGTCCTAGAACTGTATTCTCTTAAACCAGACAAAATGAAGTCTTCAGCTCATGAATGCTCTCAGTATAACACTCCAGCAACCACAGGTATTTCAAGACATTTCTGCAAGCAGCCACAGTCCCATGAATATCTCAGAAAAACAGACACAGGTGAGCTCCTGTGTCTTCTGAGGCTAAGAAAATGCCTTCTTCACATGCACACACACAACAGCAAATCCCAAGTCTAACTCTGGCCTTGGATAAATTGCAAAATGTCTTCATATTATAATTACCAAGATCCCAGAGGGTATATATAATTGAATTAAGGGGTGTCGCTACTTGCATGCTTACTGGCTATAGCACTGTCTTCAGCTTCAGGCTGTGGTCCCATAATCAGAGTCCAGAACATTCACAAGACGCCCTTTAATTCAGTTATAAGTACCCCTCCGGGAACCATAAAATTAAACAGTATCATAAGGTTCTAAACATGGTCTGCACAAGGGCTAATTCCATGCTCCTGTTCAATAGAGGATTTCTCAGCCTCATCAAAGTTTTATGCTAAAATTTTGGCTAATATTTTGAAAGCATGTTACTTCATTTGACCTAAATGACTTTTGCACATGTTCATTTCCATTTTACTCTATCAGACTGTTTAACATAATAGCATATTAACAGTACGTTTGAAAGAAGAGTCAGTGGTTTGGAGTCAGTCCAAAGCAGTCACAGCAGCAGGAGAGAGCAATAAGAGTTTTGAAGAAGGAAAATCAGAGTTGAGTCCTCATTACTGCTCTGCAAAATGCAAATATCTTTGTGAACGAGGGATGTCTGGGCATAAGCACATAATGTTATTTGTACCAGATTACCAGATTATTTCCAGAAACATGGCCCCTGAGAAGACTAAACTACTACAAATGGTTCTTTACCAGTAGAAAATGCTGATGAAGTGAATGTTTGAAACTATTATGGATTTTAACATATGTGTAAACAGTTTGTCTTTATGATATTATTATATACCATTCTATCTGTTTATTCAGCAGTGTGCGTGTGGACAGACAATAGGCAAAATTGGTAGAACCTCATACTATTAAATTTATATTATAAAAACTTGTTTATAGCTTTGCCAAGCCAAAACCATGCATTCTATAATTGTCTCGGGTGATTATTTGCCTCGTGTTGATTTTATTTTTTATTGAACACAAATCAGCTCAGCCATTCCTGAACGTCAGACTTGAGAAAACACACTCACTTATTGTCAACTTCAAACAAAATTCAGTTATCTTTTATCTTAGACACTGTAGCATCCCTGTGATTAGAATGAGTGTTGAAACTAACCAGAAAAGTAGAACATGTGAGCTTATGACAAAAATGAGTGTTTCTACATTATGGTAGGCATTTTAAACAGAATATACCTTTACTTGTGCAGTGGGGAATTGTTCATGAATTTGATTCGCGGCATTTATTTTTATTGCTTATCAGATATACCAAGCAACAGAGCAACTGAAGTTCATTTGAGACATCTGTGTGTATCTGAGACTTGCAGATCCTGGCTGGCATAAGATATTCTTTGATTGGCTCAGGTCATAATGCAAAACCAAAATATGGCAAGTGAGCCTGGATGGAGCCTGCCAACAATAGCTGTTGTGGCTGGGAAGCCTCTTGCCCAGTAAAAAAGCAAGCTGAGTAAGGGCTTTCTGCCGCTTCACTCAACAGCTAGGAAGTAACAGTGCTGACTAGGAAAAGCTGATAGGTTTCATTGGAGTTACAATGGGTTACACTCCAACTTCACTGACCAATGTGAATCCAAAATAAAACTGTAAAATTGCAGTTTAACGAAGTGGAGTATTTCCATGGAAGGCTCCTGCATGTAGGTATTTTGTGTACTGCGGGCAGGTCATGAGCTGCTGCCCAGTGCAGAGTATCTCAGACAAAAGACACCAGTAGGCCACCGAACCCAGCTAGAAATGCATGCATCTATCCAAGGGCACAACTTTGTTCTAAATTTTCTTTCATACTAGTAGTGTGGGAAATAGGAAAAGTGCCATGAAGCTCATGGAGCTCAGCCCAGAGATAATGTTAAACTGAAAGAGCCCATGAGAACAATCTCATGCCACTCTGTGAACCATACAACAGCAAACAGCTTTCAAACAAAATATCAAAGCATACAGAATCAGCAGCCTGACACAGGGAGAGCAGAGGAGAGAAAGGCATATTGCTGCTAGTTTAGATACGTGCACAAGTAGGGAATTTGTCAAGCAAGAACCTGTGTGTGGTCCTAGAAAGTAGTCCATGCTGACTACAGAATAAGGAAAAGCTCTCTATGTCAAGATGGTCTTAAAGAGTGACAAGAAATCAGCACGTACAAGCATAAATGAATAAGAGAACAAGAAATATATAAAAACAATATAGAGACAGATCATTTTTTTTTTTTTTTTTTTTTTTTGGTTTTTGCAAGAACACCTGCATAGTCACATCAGCAGACTGCCCAGATGAAAGTGGTTTCTGAGTAGAAAGTAGCTGCATTATAACTGTCATGTAATTATGTTCGCCATCTCAAAAGACCTATGGTAGATTGATATTCTGGCTAAAATACAGAGTTGGYAGATAGCAGGACAGTATATCTAAGTGAGTGAGATCCAGAGTATGTAAGTGTGTCCTTGGAGCCATGCAGATGACCCTATGGACAAGGTCTTGTTCCTGCGGAATGACAAGCAGGGGCTACTTCAGTTTAATGCTCTGTAAAAGACAGCTTATCAGGTTTCTAACCCATTTCTTTATAATAAGAATCAGAAAGGTTCACAGGAGCATTACAGATGGTATCTCCCAGGGGAACAACTAATTGCAAAAGGGGAATTCTTCTCCTGTCAGGTTTATGACTTAAAATATATGGGTAAACACACCAACCGTCTTACTCTGCTTGCTAGGAGGTTTTAAATTCTAGGTACTGAGATAGCACAGTGAGGTACATAGCTCTGTGCCGTATTGCTAATGGTCCCATATGCACTCATATTATACTGACTAAGCTCTAGAGCTGGACAGTGTTTTTTTTTTTTTTTTTAACAAAATATTTTTTCCTCAGGAAATTCCAAATCTTTGGTACTGCATCTTCTCAGAGGTTACACTGGCACTGACACAAAACATTCAAAAAATTGCCTTGCTTATAACTTCTGAACGAATCTTTGTCAAGGAGATTCTTATCTCCACGAGTTCTCTGTCTCCCTCCTTTCCCTATGACTGCTATGTTAATAAGGCAACACGGGTTATTTTAAAATACTACTAATTCTTTATCCCAGCCATTGCAAGCCAGCACTTTAGGCGCTGTTTCTTTCGGCGTTGCTCTGTTTAGTCCAGCCCTCAGCACTGAAGATTGTGTGGAAGCCAAAGGTTCACAGTAAAAAGGCAGAGGGTCTTCTTGTTTCTGTCCCACGCATTGCACAGGCAGAGTGTAATGGATTTCCTCGCCTCTGCATAAGCCAATGGCCTGGCAGCAAAGACAAGGAACAACCAGAGACAAAATGCGAAGGCTGGGCCACTGCCTCAAGACCAGCATCTGCTTTCCTGCATGTCTCCTCCTCTCAGCCCAAGCAGGTTTCCACCTGGTTAGGCCCACAGGAAATGTGGCAAGCAGATCACCAGACATGTGAAAGGAGTGACAAAGTCAAACATAAGTATATGTGACAGTTGCAATTGTTTGTGACTTAAAGATAGTCAACAGCAGCCAGCAGCAGTCAGGAAGTGCAAAGGTCACAGAGAAGACACATTGCCCATTAATGGCATTAGATTTCAAGGCCTGAGGAGCAGGAGGAATGAAAAATAAGGAGCATTTGGACCTAATTAAGCAACAAAAGGAATGAGAGGGCTGGGAAAATAAGAGGATACATCTCTCAAATAAAGAACATCTCCCTGTAAAATTCCTTTCTTCATTTGAATACCATCTCCTTCACAGATCTTTGACACAACCGAACAGTGACCTCAAAACAGCCATGTTTAATGTCARTTCCCACTGTAGCACCTGTCAGCATCAGATTCTACGTACCCCCTCAAAAATACTCCAGATTAAACAGAAATGTGGTGATATGGAGGCAGCTGCTGCCACTCCTCTGGCTTAAGTTGTGTTTTCTAAGGCAATGTTGGAAATGAGAGGTAGCAGAGGCAAGGAAAAGGTATACTCAACTTYCTGAGGTAAAATATACCCCTTCACAAAGGCCTGTGTCAGCATTAAAAGCCTCCCAAGGCCTATTTTTCTCACTGCAAAATATACACCTAACCTCACTTAAGCTATCAAAAATGCAGAAAAAGTATGATCAGTAGAAAGAGCTGCTAAAATCAGAAGTATGTGAATGCRTTTAGGTTATGCTGACTTTTGGCATAGGGCATAGGTGCTATTGGAGAAGTCCAGCCTGAGCTGGAGATCTGCCTGTTCTCCTCTGCCTGGTGAAAACAGAAATGCTGAACCATGTTTTCCAGATGAAGAAGACTTCCATGTCTGCCTCCAAAACCTTTTGGAGCAGCAGTACATGAGTGGTACTCTTAATCTTCTCGTAGCATTTTAAGTTGCCTTGTGGCRCCTAAAATTGCCAGTAGAAATATACATAGCACACAGCTGTACATAGAAACTGAGAAACTCCTTTCTGATTAGTTGTCCTGTAGGATCCTCTTATATAGTACAGATCATTCATTTCCATAAAGTAGAGAAGGATAGTTTCATTTCTGTTTCTGTCATAAATTAAGGCAGTATTTTAAAAAAGGCAATAGGAGGAAGTTTTCTGCCTGGTACTATACCTCTTCAAAATTGTTCCTTCATCTTTATTTTCCCTCTTGCAGTAGTAAGCCTAATAAAATAGCATCATCCATTTATAACCTTGATAGATGCAGTTTTTTGAAACATGCTAGACAGCTGCAGCTGGCTACAGCTTTCTCCAGGTTTTCAACACATTCATTATTGGAAACGTCACACACGCACACACATAAATCTACAGTCCCGTACCTCCACGCAGCCACAGTAAGGTCACAGGCTGGAGGGCCTGAATTGAGAGCAGAATTTGGCCAAAGGACTTCTAAATAAACTGACTGACTGCTGCCTGTTATACAAATGCCAGATTATTCTCAAATAGGTGGAGGCATGCACAGAGGCTCAGGCTGGAGGATACAAGAGTTGCAATTTGGCTTGCACAGCTTCTGAGCACTGCTGGCAGGTTGCATTAAGCACATCTGCATCCTAGAAGCACCACTTGGCTCTCTAGCCCAGTCTGCTGTAACCTTGCCCAATTTGGATGACATCATGAGCCTTTTGTCATGGATTAGTACAAAACTCAAGTACAAGCCCTCAAGCTGCTGTTGTATTTGCCACTGTTTCTCCATATCGCAGAAAACCACAGTAGCGTCTGGAATGTCTCCCATGTGTGTACCATATGAAAACCATAGCAAAGTTAGTTTTCTAACCCGGAAGAATCTGAGGTGACAGCTGAGAAGAATTGCTGAGTGGTTTCACTGAAAGCTTTTGCAATCATTTGGGTTTTTCCCCAGATTTTTCCAATAGAGAGGTTTTTTGTGCACTGACTGAAAGTTACATTTCATATATGACCTGAAAGCATGCAAATAACTACTCTAACAAAGAATGACATTGTATAATATGCTTTAATATAGTTATAAACAAAATAAATGCAGTCAGCTGGTGATATCTCAGTGGACCATGATACAGGAAGCAAAACAGGAGTGTGTGCATACATTCACATATATATTTCCTCTTATGTGCAAAGATCCTATCTTCATAGCCATGCAATCACACAAACCTCAGTATTCACAGTTAGTGTATTCCACAGGGTTATAAATGATCCTTTCTTGAAGAATACCCTGAAAGACTATAGTAGATAAATAACCCATGATTCTCCAACTTACTTTGTCAGTGTTTGTTATGCTCGGCAATCACAACCTCTTATTGTTAGCCCAATAGATTCATTAGAACCCTTTACTTTGGATTTGTGGTTTTAAAAAACAAAGAAATAAACTTCTATATCCTCTAAGATTCATTAATGGAGCTTTAGAGAAATATATTAGACAGTGCATCTGAAATTTCATAGCAAGTAAGAAAAAAGGATAAAAAAGAATCTTCTTTAACAAAGAATCTTTAGTGAGAATTGAGTAATCCAGATCACCCTGGGTAGCGCTGACCATAAGATAAGGAAAAGAGACCTCCAACAGCATTTTTAACATCAAGAAGAGAAAACTTTTCAAGTCACAAAATGTTCTTACATATCTTTGATTTTCACTTGAATTGCAATCCAGGAATTAAAAGAAGGTTTGAAAAATACCCTTGATCTTAACCCTAGGCAGATATATAAATAGACTGACATGGACTGTAACAGCATAACCAAAAGATTACACTATTTCATGGAGTTGCTAAGCCCTTCACATATCAAAAACTTTCAAAGTTTAAATGAACACCTTGAAAAATTAATTTCTTCACAGTTCCTAAAGAAATGATATCTTTTTTCTTTAATATGGCTTTTTTTTTAATCTCTCAGGGAGAATATTTATCGCATGTATCATCACCCACCAAACTTCTTTCATCCTTCTTTTGGTCCTTGACAGATATATAGGGTCTATAGAGGTAGATGTAACTAGAGAAATACTACTATGACTTACAAAATCTAGAAAACACAGCTGACATTCAGCAATTCCTTCCAACGTTGCAGCTCCAGACACATCTGTCTGCCAATGGGAAAAGCAAAATCCTGGTTTTACTGAGGCAATAGTTCTAAAAACCTCTTCAAATCTGCAAGACTCTGAATTTTGTGCCATGTGTGAACATTGTCTACATTAATGTAATCTGTCTGAATCATATACCACTCTCCCATCCATTTAATATAGCTCCATTGACATCAAAAGTATTATTTCGGAATCATACCAATGTGAAAAAACTCTGAATCAAGTCAGCTCTCCTGATTCCTCAGGAGAGCCTTCAAATTTAAAGCCACATAGTTTCCTTTCTAAGTCCAAGACTTACTATATTCCAGAAAAAGATTAAAATTTTGCATTTTTTTTAATTTAGAAGTATACAAAAGTGTATCAAACATGCAATTTATAAGGTAAGCCCTACAGTCTAGAAAAGGTTGTTTTTGTCCAGTTTGATGCTATTCACATGCATGGTCACTTTATTAAGAATATTCAGCTGATATATCCATGGTTTATAGAGCCTCAGTCATCAAGCTAGATTTCCCTACGGTGGGTTTTGCATGAAATCAGATGATACAAAATATGGGAGGTTGATTTGTCTTTGTAGTTTGATCTGCAGGATCAAGCACTTGGTTAAGTGCAAAAGCATCCAAAGCTGAGCATGATACTGAGCTAGTATCATGAGGTCATCTAAATAAACAAACTCTGCTTCAATATATCAGTGATACTATGCTTTTGAATATTTCATTTAGCATTATTTTTCAATGATTGTCTAAGACAAGAATGTACACTTTGTTTATTTTTACACAAATGACCAAAATCTGCTTGTAGGGAATGAACGAGAACATTTCATGAATATCTTTAATTTAAAACTGACTCCTGAATTTGCTCTAGTATGCATATAACACTTATTCATTTTTTTGGAACTGCAGTGATGAACACATTAGACTTGGTGACTACTAATCACAATTTGTCTTTGAATCTTCCTAAGTTATAGTTCAGGCCATGAATAGTCAAATATGACTATATTTTTCAGAAATGTTGATTTGTACATCCTGTAGTGTTTATATCTTTCCAGAACATTTACTGAGATAGTAACACTCCTCATACATGCAAGGATGAACCAGCTACATTAAAACTTGACTGAAGTATGTTTTTAAAACATTAAGTACATTCATTCTCAATTCAKAATACCACTTCAATGTTTTCCAGCCTAGAAGGCTGTTCATTTAGTTGACTTCTGTATATAAAAGATCATTGCATTTCACCAAGAAATCCTGATATCAGGCTCCATTAACTAGACTGAAATATTTCATTCTGTATGTGACACATATGTCAAAAAGGAATGTTTCTGGAGTAATATTGCTCAGTCACATACATGCACATGTGGATTTCTAAAGCTTTCCTTTGTAACTAGAATTTAGAATAATTTTCTCTTGCTTCCAGAGGTCAATGAAGGAAAATTCAGTCTTTACTGAACACTTTCTTTGCTTCAGTATTGTAAGTAGGTTTCCACACTAAGTTTGAGCAGTCATAGAAACAGAGATTTTGAGATATGTGCTTAAATGCTTACTCCAGAAGACCACTCAAAATTTTTATTTTAAACTTATAATAATTAATGTAACAAAAAAGTAGTCCTAGAAGCATAATATTATTTTCAAGAAATGGATCAGCATATCAGCAGCAGCTGTTGATAAAATTCCTAGCAATTTTTGCTTGCTAAAAGAACAAAAGAGAACTAATTGTGCCAAACATCAAGTTTCAGTTCATTGTGGGAGAGCTTATCCATTGCTTCCATTTAAATATTTAAGTTCATAAAAAGCTGCTAACCGGGTAGAGTGGAGTGCAGTTTGTCTTTGAGCAAGGTTAGATTATAATGAATTTGGGAGCTTAATTTCAATGTTATGTCAAAGTAGTCTGTTCCAATAAGAATATTTTTCTAATTCACTTTGCTGCAGTGGCTAAAAGCTCCCAAATTACTATTCTCTGACCTCTCCAGTAAATTGCTGTACAACTAAAATATAAGCTAAAAAAACACTGGGTGTGAACAACTGTATCATCAAGAAAACAAGAGAGAAGCCAAGGTACTGTTTCCTCACCTCAAGGACAAATATTTGTCTTACTCAAATATATCCCCAAACAGAGCTTCTCTCTACAAAGATAAGAGCTGCAAAGCTTTTATTCAGATGTCACTCATTTATATTTCTTCTGTTCAGGAATTTATGCATGCTGATGATACTCAGTTTTGCGAAGAGGACAAAGAGGAACAAGGCAGAACCACTTCGTGCATTGCAGACCCACTCGTGTAGAAGCTCGGAGGAATGTTGGAGCCTCACTGAGAACTTTTTTGTTAACTTGTTCTACAGTAGTTATTTCACCTTAACTTAGCAACTTCCCATTATTTAGAACAACTTATTTGTCTAGAGAAGCCTTTATGCTTCCAGATAATCCAGGAGATGATAATTTCTTCAGCGTAACCAGTCAGATAGGATACCAATAGCTATATAGCCAGAGCAGCCTGGATGTCAGAATGAGTTAGCTTTCTGAGCGCTTAACCAGAAATCTAAGCATGCTTTGCAACCTCTACCAAACCTTTGGAGTTTTGTAACTGCTGAGCTATTGGAGTCTACTAACTTTTGTAAATGATCTTTAAATTCTTCCTCTGTTTAAAATAGATCTGTCAGGAATAGTAAGCCATTTGCTAGCCTACCCTACTACCATAAARTTGTGTCAGGGAAGCCACAACCACTCTTGATAGATGATAATAAGTCCTTCTTTGGAACTTTCAGTGATGGAGACTCCCCAAGAGTCATAAACTATTTTTATTCCTGTTGTCTTCAGCAGTAAGAGAAAGTAAGAGGATGTTTCTGAAGACTCAATAGACATTCAAGGAAAATACTAAAATTTTAAAGAAATATCATTCAAATTACTCTGTCAAATTTGCAGCTGGAGAATCTTAGTTCACCTCACTCAAGGTTCATAACTTACATATTTGTGTATGCTGTTCTGTGTATTAATATTCATTGGAGCTGGTTGAAAATGAAAAATATATTCCCTCAAAGGGTTCAAATTTGTTTTTACTTCAGAAAACTTTAGAATAAAAGGTTCAAAACATACAAGAAAAAGATAGTATTTTTTTTCTGTATGTTTTATCATTCAAAACCACTGGAAGATACCAAAATAGGTTTCAAAGCAGCAATCCAGTTTTATCATATAAGAAAATCTTTGTATTTTGGTAAACTGAAACTATGGGTAATTTTTTGTGTTGGTAAAGCTAAAAAATTGAGAAATGAAAACTTTTTCAATAAAGTAATTGTCAATATTTTTCCCAAGTCATTAAAACCACATTTCTAACAGAAATAATACAACAATAGCCCTTTTCATTAAGAGCAGCCACCATCTGTTTTGTGTATTAAAAGGGGATGAGTCAAATGAAGAAGCAACTGGTCATAGCAACAGTCCAACAGGTTTATTCAAAAATGAGAAATATGTGGGTAGGATCCAAAAAGCATTGAGGAAGAAACTGGCCTTGTTTCCACCTCATCTGTGGATGTGTAAGATGTATTTTTACCGATAGTGCTTCCTACACCACTAGTCTACTGTGAGCCTTCACTTGAGGTATGTGGCCCTCGTTATTTCTATGGCCTTTATGACCCCCTTAGAGAGAAAAGGGTGCTGTACATGTTGTACAGGAATTTCCAAGAAGATGTTTGGAAGGCTTCCTTTTTATTGGGATGTGAAGAGTGTACCAGATTTTGAAGAAAATCTCTGCGGTAAGGTCATTTTTGGCTTACCTCTTTTTATTTTAGATAATTACAGCTGCATCTTTGTGCAGTTGTTTCTGTCTGTTGTCTCTTGCTGATCTTCTTGATAAATAGTGATCAGAACGGCAGGCCCAGAATGCTCCCCTGAATCAAGCTCTTCACTGGCCCTGCCCAGGCCTCCTGCAATGGGGGAAATATACCTGCAGTTTTTAGCTCCTAGCTGCAGTGTGCATAGCAACATTGTGCTTTAGGTAGACCTCTTCCCAGTTCCTCCTTGAGGACATCATTACCCCAAATCAGCCAAAAATTACAAATTTCCCCTACAGCAAAGCTAGCTCATTGTTTTTTCTGCTCAAGCTTCTTGATACTCATGGGTCCATCTACTATTCAATTTCTAAAATGCCAGAGACAAGCAATCTCTCAGCTGAGCTTCCTCTGTGTATCTARCTCACAGCTTGTGTACATCTCCATAAGGAGGAAATGAGGTGACCTTACTTATGTATCTCATGCAGTTTCTTGCTACACTAATAGGTATCAAGGCAACAGTCTTCTTCCCCTGGTAGCTCCCATAGACTTTTACAGAGGAAGGATGTCACCTGCTTACTACATGTCTTGAGTTGCAGCATAACATGAGCAAAATGTAGGCATCCTGTCATATGGGAGGGGTACTCCAAATGACAGGACAAACACAGAGCTASGTTGAAAGTCTTGTGGCTAGACACAGACCTATTACATGAGCTATCATTACACACCATCTGGAAGTCTCTTACCATGTGATGGACAAGCACAGCTAGGATAAATGGCCACATAATGGGATGCATACTCATTCATTTCATAAGGGAAGGGTTAGGTGACCTTCTGAATAAGGCAGTAACAAACCCACTTAAACCACTTCAAATGGAATAGAAGATGTAGGTAAAAGAACATTTTATGAAGGTGTTCAGATRAAAAAAAACAATTTCATGGGATTTAATCCAGCTTCCTCTGCTCCCATTCTGTAGCAACAACAAGGAATTTTTTTTCCTTCTTTGTCTGAAGATACAGAAAAATATTATCTGTATACCAATTTGGGTCTTTTTCAGATACATCAATCAATTTTGCTTCTAATTACTTTCTCTGGAGCCATACCATGCAATTCTCACATTAAAATAAAACAGCCAGTGAATCTACAAGAGATGGAGGATTAGATTCCATATTGCTAAAATTATAGCAAAAGGTGGTTGGGAGTCTGATGGAATTTTGTGAGGTTACCAGTTTACTTGCTTGTCTTAAGAGCTTTCAGGTTAAACTGGTTAATAACTTCCTTAAACTGATTAATAACGTCCTTATGACTGCAATAAGCATTGTAGGCCACTACTGTGTAGACCACTATGTAGAAGAATAGCTTTGAAAAACCTAAGGAGTAGTCTCATTGGAAAAAATTGACAGCAAACTTAAATTATAACCTGAATTATATGTTGCATACAATTGATCTGAAATTACTTTCTTGGATACATCATTAAGAATATTGCATGTTTTCTAAAGCCTAGTTGATGTTTGACCTTCATTCATCACCACTGGAAGGAGCACATGTATTGGAAATAAAAGCAACAAGCTTCCATGGTTTTTTATTGCCCACCCTAACCATGAGATGAGATTCATCAGGTGTATAATTTATGGCTGAAATGATTCTCTCAGATCTGCCTGCACGATTCTCATTGATTTCCATAAAACATCTGAAGCTTTAGAACATATATGGCTTAGGAACAAAATGTGCYTTTAAAGAAACGTGGACAATAAAATACCTGATACGGAAGCTTGATAGACTCAATAGCACTATTCAAAGCTTGTTTGTTCATACTACCAAATCTTCATTGATTCATTGTAAAGTAGGGCTGGTACTTCTTTGAAAAAGCACAATAAAAATTTAAGTCGTTCACACCGAGAGAACATTCTGTACTTCCCATCAGTCTGTTTTCTCCTCTATACCTCATTTTGCAGGGAAAGCCTGTATTCTTTCCATAGGCAACTCCAAATTCAGGAGAGTTGTTCTGGGCAAAGAGCAATAGCCTTACTGAGTCCAGCTTATGTGCAGAAAAGGCTGCCTGCATTTGACTGCTAGAACAAAGCACACTTCAAAGTTCTGAAAGGTTCAAGTCTTCACTTAGGTCAGTGAAAATGTTTCCATGGGTTTGAATTGCCAAGGTAAAGCTACAGTTCTGAAAACCCCAACAGGCTTGCTGCTCTGCATATAGGCAGCTCACCAAGGCCTGATGAATAATGAAGTGAAAATGGAACCAGCTAATGATTTGAAAAGAATAGAAACATTAAATAAGGAGAACAGACTCACTTCCTCTTTCTACAGTTTTGTCTTGCCAGCCAAGAGCAAATATTTCTTATACAACAGAGAGACATGCAGAGTGCTCAATTAAAGGCAAGATTATCAATTCCATATAAGTCTATGCAACCATATCTTTTATATCAGTAGGACATGTGGGTCATTACTGGTGAAGTTTTGGGGACTTGACCCTAYTTTTCATCGGGAGATTGAAAGTGAAAGGATATTGCATCTCCACTCATTTTTAAGGGCTGTTTACATCATCAAAGCAAATAGATTGAGCCACATAGTCCTGAGGAACTATAGATCACTTGAGATATACACAGTGTGCATGACATATATTTCTGGACCATTCTTATTGAAACATGTACTTAGGAGCGGGTATGCACTATATRGTAATGGTAGGTGTGAAACTATCGCTGAATCAGATACAAGGAGGTAAGCCAAAAGCAAATGACCAAATTTATTTTTTGTAACAATGCTGTAAAGTAGCTGTTTTCCTGAAGTATCTGTTGATTCTCTTCATGCTTTCTTAGCACACTTCATATTCCAGGTTAGCAGCTTTGGTGTGCCTTTGATCTCTGTAGCAACAGGGGAATTGCCAGTTAAATTGTCACTTTCTCAAACTCCCTGTCAAAAACACATTTTCTCTCACATACAAAATCATCAGCGCTTAGTCAGATTAAATGTAGGATTAGTAAAAGGATATGTGTTCATTGATTTTCCTTTTTTATTAAAAAAAAGTCTTCCCATAACCATGATTATTACTAAGCATGCCTTCATCTCATGAAAGAGGGTAACCTAAATTCCTGAGTAGACTTTACTGTGGTAACCACATTTTTAAAAGTATTCTAGGACTACTTTTCCACAATAGTTCCTACTTTCAAGCTGAAATCAGACTTAAAATGCAGATGAGCTTTTGAAAATAGACTTGTGGAGGAAGTGATCCTTAGTTCCCATTTGACTGACCACAACAATTAATCTTTAAGAGCTTGTAAAGTGTGGGTCACTTTCTGCTCTCACATATGCACCCTGTGATGCTGCTTCCACATGATGTCATGGAAAAGAAAGGGTACACTTGCAAAAGGCTTGATGGAATCTGACTTGATCAAAAAGGCTCTATTTTTCTTCATAGGATTGAATTGTCTGGAAAAATTCTATTATAATAGTTATTCTCTGCAATCATGCAACGATTTTGTTGAGCAATTTATGTTTACTCATTCCCAAACTGACAAGGATTGCTGCCTCTAAATGAGAACAGGAGCTTACAAAACATAAGAGCAGATCCTACCATGCTGAGCAGTCCATTACTGTGTAAGAAGCCACACTGAAATCAAAAGGATTATCTCCAGTATAAACTGCAGCTCAACATTTGTAAGGCTACAAGGTACCAAGTCCATGTTTTTCTATATGGTAGCCACAACCAGCAACAGCCTGGAAACCTAGGAATCTCCATGGCTACCATTCTCCACTGAATATCCACTTAATGCTCAAAGAACATAAAGGACTTAAAATGAGGAGCAAACTAACGTTTTTGAAAACACATCTTCAAGGACTTGTACAATGAGACAAAATTAATAAGTCTAGTAGAAACSTTTTGTAATAGACTTGCTCTCATTAGCATCTGCAGTGGAAAGAAAATGTCTCAGTGATGGAAACAAACCAGGACTAAAATGAAGACTGAAAAAAAATACAAAGCAATGGAGAGGTGTGTTCCTGAGCTAACATAGATGACAACAGCCAAGAATTGGCTGTAAATGCTATGACATTTTCTTCAGCTACCACAGTGGCTGATGTGGGGAATCCTCTTCTGTCACAATAGTTTATATCTAGGTTCTCTGCACCAGAGCTAGGGTAAATGCTCTCAATTCTCTGTCACTGTAAATCTACCCTAGGACAGTCCRTTAGAAGCGAGGGGACAAAGACTTTTCCAGCTTTCCAAGACTCTATATTTTCATCAGTGGGCCAACACAGTTTCATCTTGCAATGATCCAGCTCTAGCTAAGGCATTCTTAATGACTTGTATATAAATTTAAGACTCTAAATAAGAGCGCAGTCTTCCATATCACTTTTCAATAGAAAAATGCAGRATGTGAAGTCTAGGAGGACAGGAGCACAGCTTTCATCTAACCRTCCAAACCAGTAAGAACCAAGTGTAATCAGTAAGACAAATAGAGTAAGAAGCATTTTTGCATGTTTCTTCAAAATACTCACTAAAGCRCACAAGACAAATAAACATAAAACTTGTGTGCATAAAAATGATACTTTTTACCCTGGCAGGAAAGGGAACTTTACCAGTCCAAGGTAAATGTGTTCAGATGCTGCATATTAAAGGAATGATGCAATACTGCATGAGGATCAGTTATGGCTTTATTTTAAGCAGAAGAGCCAAACTACAACCAATATGTTTGTGTCTAGTGACCGTTRCTTCTCTCTGTCACTGTATTTCTAATCCTGCTTTAATATTACTGAGGGTGGAAAAAAACAGGCTTATTTTAAGCTACTGGAGTGATGCATTTGTTCTTTTCTCACCAAACCAGAAATGAAAGTGTTGTGCATTGTGYCTTCTTGCAGAGACATACACACACCTGAGGGATCACTCAGTATGGCACACCTGGAGGATGACAGTTTTGAGTGAAGCTACAATAAAAGCGCAAAACCTCATGAGAGAAAAGGAAATAGCAATATTTTTCATGATGGCCTCCAGAATGATGGAGAAAAGAGCAGCAGTCTGTCTCCCACCCCATTAAAAGCTCACCCACTGGTACTCTGCTTTCTTCCTTCCTTCAGGTATCTCTGAAGCAGCTAAAAGCAGATTTAGTAGCACGCTGTCACATCGCTCAGAATTGGCAAGAGCAACCGCACTTCTTTCAGCTTGACAAAGGAGACCCATGAATTTCCTCTAAGAGATTCAAAGACTTTTCCAGGTAGTTACCTGTTCAAAGTCTGTGGGGAGATAGCAGGGGAGGAGCATCATCTTCCCCCATTATCTCCTCACAGGCACTGAAAAAAAGACAAGCTCTCCTGCCTAATCCACATTTGGGAAGGGAATCCATTGAAAGTTACAGCCCCGTACACAGCACACGCATCTGCCAAGCCCTCCCTGACACCTAAGAGCCACCAGAATTAAATGAGATCCCCAGAGTTCCCTGTTCCAAATGGGAGACACTGCCTGATGTTGATGCCATGATAAGTCAGCTTTTGTAAATGCTGGTCTTTTAAGTGGCTCCTGTTTTTACTGGCATACCATTAGATACTTCCTGAGTCCCAGCAGGAGCTTGCTTATATTTCAAACACTCAGAAGCATCTTCTGACGTTTTTCTGATTCTTCTAAGGGAATCTAAAGAATGCCTTTTGTTTCTTATCTGCTTCCACCAAGAAAAACACTTTATAAGCCAGGATTTGGAAAGTCACTCTAAGCCAGACCGTGTGCTGGACAACTGTACCTAGAGAACATAGGCTTGCCTCTGGGGAGGGTTAGCTGGGTGAACTGCAAGGGTAGGTACCCTGCAGTGAGTAGCTTGAATGCCCTTGGATGGTATCTGTGCAGCTCTCTGTCCCCAGACACCACCAGCAATGAGCTAAAATTGCTGTCATGGAGCAGACAAAGCTCTAGTTTGGAATATAGTGCTGATTGGACTCCCACACTTGCCAAAGTGTGGAGATGTCAGGACTGAGCACCTCTGCCCAGGCTGCTGATCACAGCTCTTGCATGTGTTCTGCTCTGAAAGCTGACTGAGGGAATGGAAGAGGTGAGCAGAACTGGGAATGGAAACCTGGTCTTCTCATATAGATGTATTCACAGAGAGTTAATTCTCAAATCGTTCTATCAGCCTAAGTAGTCATTGCTGAAATACCACCATTAAATGACCAATATAGCTATTTCATATTTGTTAGCAGCACATTTCATGAGTTGATTTCACCATGTTCAGTCAGGTAGATAGACACGGTAGTCAGTGAAGTCAGTCAAGTTACTGGTGGACTCAGRCTCTGGATATGCCAACCACATTCTGGCCTACATTAATGCATCGTTTATTCCTGGTACAAGGTGTCTGGAAAAAGATACTGAAGAGGAAAGAAAAATAGTGAGTTATCCAAAACACAACAGTCCATGTGAGGAGATACCAACAAAAGTGAAACACACGTACAGTTTAAAGAAATACATGAATAATCAGTTCTTGTCTTTTTAGCAGTTCTTGAACATTACCTAGGATGTGAATAAACTGAAGTTTACTGTACTAAAACTGAGCAAAACACTAGCTTAGTCAAATGCTCTTTAACTATCTATAATAAAAATGACACTAATTAAAGTGTCTTAAAGAGCCTTTGAACTAGTATGTTAGTATAATGACATATATTTCCATATCTTAGCTCACCCAGGAAAAGCAGGGAGTTCTTAGAACAGATGAGAATCAGATCCAGTTTATTTTTGTTCTTAAACCTCTTCATCTGAGACAACCACATTTAAAACCAYATTTAAGACACACATAACTTTGTATAGTATATGCTAAGAAATGTGATCAAAAGAGAAGTAAAATGTCAGCTTACTAGTGTCTATTGGATTCAGAAAAAATAAATTGTGACGAATTACAAACTACTGGTCTTAATTTTTAACTTCTTATGTTCTTCATGAAGACTGCACCACATTTAATTAGAATTGCCAACCCAGTGGGACAGACTCAGATTTAACTGTCTTATAGTAAGATTCACAACGGAATCATCTGATGATCAAGTGATTTAATGCAACTTACGTGATACGTTATAAGCAGTCGTTCTTTTTCTGGCCCTGAAGAGTTTAAAAACGTTGAGTTTCTATGTTTATATTTGCTGTGTTAATTRAAAGCTTTACCTTTCAGTAAATTTTGTTGTTCTATACAACAATTTTTATTTAATACTCAACTTTTCTCTTAAACTTCACAAAAAAGAGGATGTGTCAGATATCACCATATAGGGGATTAAGTTTAGCTCAGTTGGTTAGAGCATGGTGCTAGTAATGMCAAGATTGTGGGTTCGATCTCCTTACAGGCCACTCGTTTTGGGGGCTGGACTAGATGATCTCCAGAGGCCCCTTCCAACCTTACCAGTTCTATGATTCTATGTTAAATGTTGACTTTTTCTTAACAGCAATCAGCATACCTACACTACTGATCAGAACTAATGTTGATTTGGTCATGACAGAGTCTTGTGCATTCCATTGTGAAAATAAGTTCATTTTTATCTTTCAATGCTTTAATTTGTCTTAACTAATGTAATCCAGTACTTCTAGTAAGATTCATCTGTTTCTTGCACAAACAGCTATAGCAAATTGGACTTCCCAAAGAAGCAGATTAGTCTGTTTAAGGGAAGATTTATTTTTTAAATAAAATAAGCTTGGCCCACACTTTCAGAACTTACAAATACCAAGTAGAAATTTGGGATCTTGGACTTAGTATTCAATATCCTGTCCTAAGAGAAGATCATCTTGCCTTAGAGTACTTGAAGGAGCACACAACTGGTTACTATTGTCCAGCTAACACTTAAGATGTTAGGCAGCGGCAACCTGCTGAAACCCCTACACTGAAATCCACCTGCTGCCTGTTTTTCTTCTGCTCTTCTATTGCTTGCATGATGACTTTGCTGACTTGCTAGCTGTGCTAAAAAAATTCACCTTGCAAACACCATATCTGAATTTTGTTATACATCCATGACCACAAAATTCTTCCAACAGCTTCAACTGAATATCACCTTTAGCAGTAAACAGCAGAGAAGGAAACTGTTTATGCAATTACAATGCTGGACTGGGACTCAAAAGGTTTGAGTTCATGTCATAGCTTTTCTAAGCAATTGCAATCCAAGCTTAGACAAGTCATTGTCATCTCCCAGTGACTCCATTCCTTTCCTGTAAGTTGCACTTGACATTATTTCCTTTTCAAACGACCTGCAACACTCTTGGACCTTAGGCAATTCTATAATGAATGCAACAGTAAACCCAGGACAGAGCCTAAGACCAGTGCAGGCAGAATGGCCATGTCAAACGTGCAGGAACTGGCTAATATGAACTGAAGAGAACAGGCTAAAGCCTGTTGTACTCTCTATCCTCCTCCTCTAAAAGTACATTCAAATTAACAGGCTTAGAATTTCAAGAGAAAAAGTGAGGAAAGCAAAGTATTCTACAGTGTCAACCAAACATTATCACTCTCATAAAAATTTATATATTTCATAAGAGTCTTGACTATGTCGTGGTATAGTTCAGCTTTTGGAAAATCAGTGAGAAATGGCCGAAACAAAGCCATTCCAATACTTTCTTTGTTACATATATATTTTTATATATATATATATATATACACACATACACACACACACACACACACACACACACACACACACACACACGTCTATATTCCCCCCACTACCTTCCAAGCTTTCTAGTGTTTTCCTCTCATGCAGATGAAGTTACATGGGCTGATGAAATGTACCTGTTTTATTTTCCTACAGCTAGTTCACACTTCACAGAACCTCTACAAAACAAACWCAAAACTGAATTCACAGCTGGACATTAGGTAGGCTGATTTCTGTGACTGTTTCAAGAACTACATTAAAAGAACTTTTTAAGATTGCAGGGTCAAGCCTACAAGTGTTCAGACAATCCAAGAAAAGATTTATTTGTAGGCCAGCCTTTACAAGCAGGCATGTTGTTAACAGTCATTATGTTACATACTTTCACTAAATGATCGATTACTATTTTCTTGCACATGCCCCATCCTTGTGCATTTGAACCAAGCAGGCTCAGCTAAGGGCAGTCTTCTGTTTTTACTTTCTTTTTTGGAAGTTCAGGGCGGTAACTGACAAGAAAGCAGATCAATGTTGAATGGACCCTGGTTGGCCTTTTTCTGGCTATGCTTGCATATGTCCCAGTAGCAAGCAGCAGTCTCTCAGTGCAGCCAAAGTCTCCAAGAAGACTGCTAGTAAGTTAAGAGGTTTTTGCTGAGTACAGAAAAAACAAAAGCACTGYACCCTGGCCTTTGAAGGAATTTTTCACAGTGTTAGCAGCAGTGCGGGTAGCGTGCCGGCTACAGCAAGGCACACCTGGCGTATGAGAAGAACCTCACCAAAACAAGGAGACACAGGAACTCCTTGAAAGCGTCTATAAAAACGCTTTCGAAAACGTTTGTTATTATGGATGTATATCTTCAGCTAGCATTCTGAAAAGCTCTCGAGCGCTTTAAAAAAAAAATTTAAATGAAAAAAACTTTCTCTCAAACAAAGAGACAACATGAAGGAAGTATATGAAACATTGAAAATTTCAAGCCAAACAATTCATGCTTGGCAAGGTTAAAAGCAACTGACAACAGGGTCTTATATAAAGATARTATTAGGCAATCTTAACTAGACACTGCTAACTGAACGACCTCTAATTTAAAGCAGAGTTCTGATAAACACCTACTCTACTGCACAAAAGTCAGTTTTACTTGTCTTGCAAACAGCACCAGAAGACTTGCAGAACTCCTTCACTTTGACATTTCATTTTCACTTTGGATAAAAAGATGTCACTTGGTGATGTGACAGCAGTGCCGTGTATTATATCTGCAGCATCACTGGCTTTGTCAAATCAACATGGATAATTCAAGGCAACTGCCTTCCTCTTTTAAAATACTGCTATGCCTAGGTTTAATTTTATTTCTTGCTTACCAAAATATTTCTCTATGGGAAAAGGGATGTTAGGGCCACTGCACATTTCAGATTTCAGGAGATGCTTGAAGGAGATATTCCTCTGCAAAGTAAGAAAAATGTTTGTGGCTCAACTTTAATTTCTTGATTGTAAAAGAAATACTGCTGAGACACTTGAAAGACATTTTTACCATCATCATTATTCYGGTAATGGACATTAACTATCATAGATATTATTACTTGTAACAAGCTTGTTTTCTCCACTGTATATCCACAGCATCAACAATTTTCCTTGTATTTTTATCTAAATACTTCCATGACTTCTATTACTGCAACGTGTGATAACTTCATAACAAAGTATTACCAAATGCTCACCTTTCTTGAGGGAGTGTTGAAGAACAGTGAGATTAAATGACTCCCTAACGGTCACACAAACAGGCTGCCGCACCTAAAAGTGAGTGCAGAGTCCCCAGTTCCCAGTCCAGAAGCTTTACGACAGTATTATCTTTCCTAATTATTATACCTAAAGGTAACATACAGTTTTCCTCTAAAGGTATGTTCTGTGTTTATATTCTAGTATGTCACAGGAGTAACTACCCTAGACTGAGAACTCATTGTGGTAGATTTTGTCCAAAATGAGCATGAAAATATATAAAAATATATAGGAGGTCAACAGATGAAGATAGCTACAGTGGGAAAAAGACAAAGAAAAAAATAAAAGATATAATGAGGAAGGAGAAGAAAACAATACAGCAATGTTGGCAGTTTTCACACATCAGCCGCTCAGCCATCAAAACGGTTCCTGTAGGTACCATGATAAAGAAGAGTTTTAAGTAAAAAATTGTAGAGATGAGGTAGCTGCTAATGGGCAGCTCGTCTCAGGTGTATGCAGCTGCACAGGGAAAGCATAAAGGCTCCCTTTTGAAGATTTAAAACACCAAAGGTCTAAGCTGGCAGATTTGGTTGATTAGAGATGGGAGATGTTATCTTAATGATACATCTTCTTGTGAATGAGAGGTGATGGGTAGAACAGGTCTGAAGGGCCTTGTAAATGAAGGTAAGTAGCTTATATCCAATATGCTAAAGAAGGAGGAATTAGTGGAGAGATACTAACCGAAAGGAGACGCATTCAGAGTGACAGGTAAGAAGGGTGACTGTGAGTGAGACAAGGCAGCCTTTGTACCCACCAAAGAGCAGAATGCCTGCTGTAAGGCACAAGATGTGAAGAGCCTGAWCAACAATTTAGGGTACATAAATGACCAACAAGAAACATTCATGTAATATATGATGTGAAAAAAATGATCGAGATTAAGTCATAACCTGGAATTAAGGTTGTTAAGAAAGTTGGAGCTAATGCCCACTGTAGTGAGTGGTTTTCTATTGTGATTGACCAAACAGCTAATAGCAGAAGCTCAGTGAATGGTAGGTTTAAGTATTCTGTTTTAGGCACATAGACTCAACCTGAGAACTAGATATCTGCTATGGGATTTCAGAGACAGGCTYAGACCCCAGGTCACAAGGAAGGCAATACATGTGGGTCACAATGTCGATCTACTTGTCCTTGGTATAGAGAACATAGCTGAGTTTGGTCTGCAAAAGAGAAGAGCAAGATGCCAATGAAAATGAAAGCACTAGCTTTCTATTCCATCTATATGTTTGTATATGTGTATCCATAAGAATATTAGATGGCCTTTTGAGTCACACCATCAGTATCCTGTTTCTGGGGAAGGCCAGAAACATATATAATTGGACATAAATTGGGTTCCTGATCTGAACTCAAACAGAGCATTGGAWTACAAGTCCAAAAGGGAGAACTTCCAAGGTGCTTTATGTTGATCTAATTTTACACTGAATTCTACAGTGAATCTTCCTCTGACTTTTATATGAACAGAACTAAAGCAGATTCTACCTTTTAAAAATCGTATCCATCTTGAACTACAGGATGAGGGAGGTATAATGGTAACAAGATATATCAATAGCCTGTTCTTTTCGGGTGCATTAACGTAAATCAGAAGCATGCGCAAAGCTAGTGGAGTTATATATATGAGTAAGAGAGGAATGCAATATACAGGTAATTAATCCATACCCTGCAGTCTTTGAAATCTGATTACCTTCCTCTGAAAATTTATGAAGAAGTTATTTTGGAGTGACATTTTTTTAAAATGATTTTTCCATGGATTTCAGTTACTCTTCAGAGGACTGCAGTATTTTATGATTATATTAGAGAAAATTAGATGAAAATTTACRTTAGTGCTCTGCTCCTCCCCTCCCACCCCCCGCCACATCCCTTTACTTCCTTTTCCCACACAGCAAAATCTTTGAAACTCCATTCAGAAATACTCAGAAGTTGCCTGGGTATTTTGATTTAAAGCATGGCAGAGTTGTCTGTATATTACACACTGCAGACTTAAGAGGGGGAGCTACAGCCATTGGACAAAGGGCCGTGGCGTCCTAGCAGCAAAAGACTGCTTGTCACTAGTCCAGAGGGCCAAATACTGAGGGGACAAACACTAGCTACTGTCACAAGGTAAACAGCCCTAAGTCCTCCTTAGATGCTCAAGCCTTTATTGATTTGTGGGACTGGCTACGTACTTTTATTAGGGGAACAGCCCACGCCTCCCCTTTATTGCCAATGCAAACATTCCTTTAATGYGTGACTATATATTAGGGACATATAAGGAAATGCCAGTCACATCCAAAAATCTGTCCTGCATATTTCATCAGTTTTAATCAAGGTTTATAAACCCTGCCATGCCACTGAATAGCACCTTAATATGCTGGAAGCTGCATGGAAACCATGAGAACATGTGAGGAATCAGGTGTTACTCACCAAGGCTAAGGGCTCAAGGAGCTGGCTCACTGGAAGTGACTTTGTATTATACCATAAGCTTACATAGATAGGGGAGTCCTCTAGGAAGATCAATAATTTCCACAAGGTACCATAACAGGTTGGTGTTGCTAAACAACTGGACTGTGTTAGCTTAGAGTGTACACAAGCCCTTCAATAAATTAAAGATCATGGTTTTAGCTGTTTATGGTAGATAAAACATAAATCTAATCTAAGCATCTAGGAAATTCCAGCTTTCACTATATCAACATCAGAAAGAGCATTTATGATTGTTGTCACACAAATACACAAAAAGAAAGAAATAGAAGAAGCTCAGCCTCACTAACATTGAGAGACTTAAAGCTTTTATATCCTTCAGTCTTTTTTCCTTTGTGATTTCTGTGGAATTTTCATTTCCAAAGATATTATGCTACTTGCTTTCAAAGGAATTCAATATTTTCATTCAGAAAAGTAATTTCACAGCAAAGTAACAGACAGCAATGTCCTGGGTATTCATTTTCTGAGCCAATCTTTCAAAATCAGTTTGTGTTGCAAGAAGCAGAGAAGACATGAAGAGGTATAAATCCTGTACATACGGGCTTCTACAGCCCTCCTCCTCCACTCTTCTCCAAGCACAGGCTGCGGTGATGCCTGTGCAGACAGCGTATGAAAAGACGTATGAGGTGTTCAAAGAGGAGAGCTCTGAATTCCTGCAGCTGAATGCAACCTACAGACACTGAGCCTGAGCCCAGCACAGGGTTATGGCTACATCACTCCTACCCTGCAGTGAAAGTCACATCACCATCACAATAATTCAGTTTATTTTCTTCTCATTGTTTTAGAAATTAGAGGGGAAAGCTGGGAATCTAAGGTAAAAGGAGATGAGATGACTTACTTCCTTGGTTACTTCTGTGCAGATAAAAAGCTAATCCTGATAAAACCAACTCTGAAATCCTTCCAACCCATGTAAAGTCAAGGTCACACGTTATTAGACAACCAAGGTTAAAGCCACACAATTTTCTGAACCAAAAAAGATGGCCGGGGGGGGAGGGGAGGAGGTTATAAGGAGGAAGGATCATCTCCCTCCTCTACCCGCAATCTTCAATGTGTTTCAGGAAAAGAAAAACATTAGAAACCTTCCTTGTTTTTCATGAGARGTCCAGTGTGCACTGAGAACGAGGTGGACAAATAAGGTCCTGCACACCCCTTTGTTTTGCGAAGCAGACAAGCTCCACGACCTTGAGGACGACAACGCTTGTTCCTCACACAAAGATAAAGCTGGCCAGTGCCTGCGCTTCCCCCCTCCCCTCGCCCAACCACAAGCAGAACAGGCACGGATGCCGAACAAAGAAACAGCACAGAACAGCAACGAGCGTTGTGAGCATTACGTTCGGATTAGAGGACATTCAGAGTCTGCAAAAGTTCCTTTAGAATAAGCACAAGCCCATTTTAAATGAGGAAGGGGTCCTTTCTCTCTCCCTTTTTTGGTTTATATTGTTAATCTTTCTTCCTGGATGACTCCTCACAAATGCTTTTTGTTTTCTTCTGTGGTTTTACGTGCCAGGACTATAAGGAGGAAAGGACTGAGGCCCTTTCTTGGCGAGCTTTCAAATCACTTCCATAGGAGACATACACCCTGTTGCCATCTCTCTAAGGGTATAAATTAAAGGAGTGATGAGCAGTCCAGAGCAATTCAAATGCTGGTAAAGCTTAGGTCCTTCTCTAGCCCCTGGTTACAGTGAACACTCTGGCATCTGCTGCACAGGCTCAGCTTGAGGAATAAAGCCACACACGGGAAGAAGTGGATGAGCAGAAAGCCTGCATTTGCATTGCATCATCCCATGATGAAACCGGAATAGCTAATTATAATACGGCACGTAAGGAGAAAGTAATTACTGACAATTCCCATAGCAACAAGGTTGCCTTTGACATATATATGTATACCTATACGTACATACTTTGAGTAAAGCCATTGTTTCGGAGAGGCAGATATTTTATGTTGTTTACAAACCTTTTGCTAGAGTGAGCGTTACTAAGATGACATTTTTTTTCAATTTATCTATTTTCCTCCCTTATACATATTTAGGCAAATAAAAGTGATTCTGTACAGACACAGCACACATGCCAGCTTCACATTTTCTGCAGATAACTTGTTTTCATTCAGCTTAAAGTGCACCATATCATTTCCAACCATTTATTCCAAATGAAAAAGTTTTGAAGATGCCTTACATAGTTGCCTGTTTCTACAATACCTATGGACGTTTCCAAACATCTACCTAAGAAAATCCACAAAATACACAGTAAAAACTTTATATAAAAAACTGCAATTTAAAGTTTTCTTTTTATTTCTCTGATATTTCTAAAACTGTTTCACCTCCTTTCCTGCCTTTTCTTCACAGATTATGCAGTTGCCATGTATCTTGCAACTAGGCATCTCCTAATACCATAAAGTCAAGCTTGTCATTCAGACAAGAGTTAAATTTACATGGGATGAGATCTGGATTCCCAATTCTAGATGAGAACATCTTCCCTCCGGATGGACACATGGAAAGTAGCTGCCACTGCCAGAAGTCCAAGCTAAAGCCCAGCAACAGCTGATCCACCACTTTTCATGAGATCTTGATGAAGTCCCTGATACTTTGCACTACAGCTCCAAGAATCAGGATCTGCTGATAATTCCTCTCATGTTTTATTATGACTTCTTTCTTATCCACTTATGCACAGAGGCCAAAGGCAGTTTGATACCTCATCTCCCTTGACAGGACACAAATACAGGTCTTAACAGTTATGTGAATGGTTTATATACTTATCTTGATTAAATCCAACTAGTTTGTCAAGCTGTCTCCAGATTTATCTCCACCCTATGTGTCCATCACAGTGCATTCATATCAATACAGATAACAGAAGAATTACTTTTCAAAGAAAATAAAATAAATTAGACTTTGAACAAARTAAATTATTTTGTCAAGATGAAGGCACAAATTCCTGATATACTCTTTGCTGGTTTCTACCATCTTCATCCATACAAATGCCTACATGACTCATGATGAGGAAGAAATTAAATAAATGGCAAAGATCTTCAGAAACTGGCAGTGGCTTGGGACAGCTACATCAAAATGCTGACAGGTACCCTTCCTTTTCTGAAAGCCAGCTGAAAAAAGACCTTAATACTTACTGAAAATCTGACTCTTAAAACATATCTTGATTCAATCACCCCTAAATTGAGGATCCATTAAAGCGGAGGTTCTTTCTTTTCTTTATTTTAAATCTTGATCACATGATTTCTCTGTCATCAATGTGCTCTCAAAACTGGATGTTAGAGTCTTCTCATCATCATCGAAATCCACTTCCATGTACTTAAATGCTACACCTATGCTTCCCTGGAAACCTTTTGACTTCACATTTCTGAAGAATTCCCTTCCCAACATTTTTATTTCTAGGTGGCTGTTGTTGTTTATCAGAGTTTAATGTGTGTTACAAAGCAGAAACAATTACATGAGGGAGGCCAGAAGCATGTTAACTACAAAAAACAGTTGTCATAAACACTCTGCATCTTAATGCAGAGCTTCAGTCTTTACGTAAGATTAATTAAAGAGCAGATGTTCTGTCATACTTTGCATTAGGTATGGTTATCTTTGAGATTCTAGCTCTTCCGTTTGCTGTGTTTTAATTTGCATTATTATGCATTTTAAGCCTGAGGCATGAGTAGTCAAGTGGTAAACATTAGATATACAGAACAATATTTCCAAAATGCACCTTCACTATTAGGATGGCTAATATAATTCTATTCTATTTTAAGCCAGATCCCCCCTCCCTTTTTCATTTCCTTTTGACAAGTTACATGGAAAGAAGATAGACCAGTAGAAAAAGACAGACAGACAGACAGACAGACAGATGTATTCTGTATGAGTGCATGCATTTATACATACAAGCAATAGGAACGTGAAGGGCTTTGTGTAAAGCAAGCCATATGTAGGACGTTAACTGTACGTATCAGATAGTGCTGCTGAAATTCTTTATCTTACATATGGAAGAAGCTTCCACTGAATTCTCTGCATTTTTCTAGAGGTTTGCATACCAGCTACATGAAGACACTTCTGCTTTTGTTGTTTTGAATCTGAGGCTCCAAACTGAAGTCTCATTTTCTAAATGCAACTGCTGGAAATTGATGTCTGAAAACTTTTCAAGCAGTGATCAAAGTCTGATGTGAATTAATTTGTCATCATAACAGAGCACTGCTTACAAGTCATTTCAGGCTGGATTTCAGCAAAGGCAATAGATATCTAGGTTGACAATTTCATTTAAAAGGATAGAAAGCCATACACTTTTCTTTCATTGGTATCTTGATTTAATGAACATACAAACACATCATCACCATATGTTCTAAATATCAGCTTCAGTGCTTGTTCTTAAGAAACATCTTGGAAAAATGCCAATGAGAGGAGCTTGGAAGAAGCTTGAAAACGTTTTGAGACATATTGCTGCAGCTTGGGAAAGCAAATCCATGGTGACTAATTACTCAAGAATTTAATTTGAATAGCAATGTCWATAAATTGCCAATAAATACTTAATAGATATATAATAACAGAGTTCATGTTGAAGATAACAAAGCAGTTAGTGATAGTGACTGGTTTTCCTAATGCCTATGAAACATTAATCTCTATGGCAAGTCATAAATATGTGATGAAAATGTCACACACTTCCTCATTTCACAACACCTAGATAAGGTGTTACCAAAAATAAGCCTGCAAGTCACAGAGACCTGTTCTTTATGCCCAGAAAAGTATGTTCCAACGAACTACCCCCCTCTACAACTTCCACCTCTGTTTTTCTCTCACACACACACACATCTCTTCCCACTTTTCCCATCCTTAAGATCTCTGTAGTTTTGGTTCTGCTTTTTCCTGTTTGTGAATGTCCCTTACTTATCATTGATTAGTGTGGCAATTATTTATGTGAAATGACTCATCAACCAAGGCCTCCACTGCTGGCTTTTGCTAACAGGGTCCTTTTAAGCTCCAGCAGTTTTCTTTTTTTAGCCAGTTTTTCTTCCACAGCAGGAAACTCAGTGAGCCTGAAATAAGAAAAGTGCTGACAAAGATGTCAGAACTTCAACCAAGGCCCTTAAGACAAGGTAGTCAAATAGTCAAGATATGGTTTTATTTCCAAAGAACTGTTCCTATTCCTTGGCTGAGACAATAATTATTGAGCAACCCTTCAGGTTCACCCACATTCTGTGCTCTCATGTTTCTTATTTGTTTTTTTCCCTCCATTTGATGTGTACCTGGCTTTTCAGTTAATGATGTGATGGAGGTGGTGGTGGAGTATTAGCAATGAATTTCAATGAAATGCTTTGTTCTAAACAGTAAAATGTATTTTAGATGCACTTAGCAGCCTAAGGTGTTGGCAATACGAAACAAAGCCTTATGCCTCTAGGTGGCCAATTCAAAGCCATTCCAGATGAATTATTAATAAAAGCCACAACTCCTGCATGACTGTTCGGGAGACAGCAGGAAGTGGCTTGGGGTTTTTAACACATTAGCCTCTAGTGGACAGGTTAGCAAAACAAATCAAGACAGCTAATGCAACCACTGACTGCCTTACTGAGGGAAGCCCTGTGTAAACTGACAAGGCATCCCTGACTACTTCTGCCCAGGACTGCTGGTCCTCACTGTTATTTTGTGAAGGTAATTAAAAGCTTTGGACATATCCCTAAGTCAAAGGCTATTCTAGTCCGCAGTGCTAATTGCAGTAATGAACTCCCCCAAAGTATACTTCCTTTTATTTTTCATCTACAAATGCATCACGGATTAATTTCTGGACCTCACAGTATTTAACAGMTGATGTAGGACTCTGTCAGCAGCACCTGAGAATAAAGATTAGAAAGTAAGATACCTTACCACTCAACCAAACTACAGTTCCTTGGGCAGGCGTGCGATGCAGTCAGAGATCATTGACACTGGAGAGCATACCATGGCCCTGGAAGTCATCCCAAGAAATTCCCAAGGGCTTCAAGCTCACCCTTCCCTGCCTGTCCTCGGGAGATCAACTTGCTCACAGAAGGAGAGCAAACAACAAACAGTTCTGTGGTCAGAGGACCTCTGAGTCTACCGTCTACCTGTGGACAGACTGCTCTGGAAGATAAGTCTTTTCTCTTTTAAGTTCCACTTTGAATAAACACATAAAAAGAGAAAGTARATGTCAATAGATGTAAAACTAGAAACAGGCAAAACAATAATAATCATCAGCTTCTGCAATAGCTCTGACAGTGCAACTGGACATGGTAGAAAAGAGGGTGAAAAGCATTTGTGGAATACTTTCTCCTCTGATGTTTAGCTTCCAGGATAGTACTTTCAACCAGCATAGGATGATTAGGATGTTYCTTGCCCAAAACTGTATCCCAAACACCATTTTTGTTTGTTTGTTTTAATAAGCACAGCATGATATCCCAAGAAGGCTGGAGCTCAAGCTCTAGAACTCAAGTTTTAAACAAGCTGAGCCTTTCACACGCAAAAGCAAAGAACATTACACTGCCTTTTGCACTCCGAGCGTGAGTTAAGCTCTGTCTAGACGCTGCATATACTTTAGTCAGACTTGTGCTAGGATCCTTTAAGATCTCAAAAGCCAAAGAGACAGATTAGTACTTGCATGGGAGAACTACTTAAAAGGCTGAGCAGCTCAGCTACAAGTACAATCAAAACAGCTAACTTAGTTTAGTTTCTATTACTGGCTCAACAATGTGTTCTGCAGGTTTACTCTCAACATTATTCTTAGGATTTCCTAAGAGAATAAAAGAAGTATTGTAAAAAAGTAAAAANAAAAAAAAAAAAAAAAAAAAGTAGGGGAAAGGAAAAAAGGAAAAAAGAAAAAGAAAAAAGAAATAAGAAAGAAATGAGAGAAAAATAGGAAATAGAAAAGAAAAATAGAAAAAGAAAGAAAGAAGGAAAAAGGAAAAAAGAATAAGAAGAAAAAAGGGAAGGAAGAAAGGGGAGAAGGAAAAGGAGAAAGGGGAAAGGGAAAGGGGAAATGGGCAATGGGAAAGGGGAAACAGGAAAACAGAAAGGGGAAAAGGGAAGGGGAAGGGGAAGAGAAGAAATGACGATGGAATCATGCTAGAATCTAATTCAAAAGCAAATACCAGCCCTGAACTCAGATAAGTCTRTCTCAAGGTACTTTTAGGACATGCCATAATCTCACTAATACTTAAAGTTTGCAAAGTGACAGTGCATGCAACAAACTGACAAATGTTCATCCTTTCTAGTACGTTTTATCTGGTAAAAATAAGACAGAGAGTGGCTGCGTAGGTAAATGACTGCAAAGTTTTTGCGGTCGAAGAGTCATACAGATGATACTGGGAGGTGAGAACTGCTCATAGTCTTTAGCATTCCGTCATAGCAAAACTATGTCAATTCAGTATTGGAGGGAAAACACACCGTACTGTTACAGCTTTGCCAAGGGAAAAGAACATTCTGGCTTCCCTGAGCCATTTATATGAGCACTTCTCTGCCACAGTTACAGGGGACTGTTGGTGACTTTCCATTTGGGGCCGAGCGGAGGGAGGCAACCAAAGCCTCTTTCCAACAGTGTAGTAGCCTGGCCAAGTTAAACTACGCACTACATCCCAATATACAATAAGCAGCGATCCTGGTTGTTTACCAGTTCCAGTGCTCACTTTGAGAAGTAATTCATTTCAGAAGTGAATGGCACCGCTTGGGCCTCCATTCTCTACTGGAGATCATGGGCTTCTTTTTCTCCTCACAATCCATTTTCAAACCAATAGTTTCATTAAGTGGCTACACTAGTCATATACATACATATATATATATATTTATATATTTATATATATTTATATATATTTAAGTCAGAACAATCTTTTCTTCATCCTCTATGCCTCATGCAAGAAGTTTTTGAGAGACTGGTTGCAACAGGCATGCTTGTTACAGGAGCTTTCTGAGGTACCAACAGGTATCAGGACATCTCTCTGCCAGACTCAAAGAAGACAGGGGATGAGACAGTCTAAACGAACAAAAAAAAAAAAAAAAAAAAAAAAAAAAAAAAAAAAAAAAAAAAGAAAAAAAAAGAGAGAGAGAGAAACAAAGGATGGAAAAACAGTATTGCCACCACTATTATATTTTGGTGGGGAAAAGATGTTTTCAGACAGGAAGTGTCCATGAGGTGAGAAAGCTGCACAGAGATAGCTTTGAACAAAACATCTCAGAAATGTGAAACAAGCCATGCTAATGTTGCAAATGTGATAACATATTCCTCATATTGAGCTCAATGGTATCCCTACTAAAACGATCACACACTACTAGAAGGAAAGGTAGCTTACATACCACCACCCAATGCTGTCTTTGCCAGGAAGACATAGCAGAATGACAGAGCTAAACACTGGCCATTCAGGATATAATAGAGCTGAAAATGATGCCATGTCTGGCAGCTCCACTGTAATGCTTTAACCATAATGTCATTCCTTTTCTCAAATTATTTAAATAGAGAGAAGAAAAGCAAATTACATTCAAAATTTCATGTATGCCCTGTGTGCAGCAAGTGAGAAGGAAAAGATGGTAAGGACAGAGAGAGCGTGAACAGAACTTCATCTTCCTGAAATGTTAGCTGCCCTATTACCTTTTCAAGACCTCTTGATGGAAACAGTAACCTATTATTATACTCTTCTCTGCAGCTATTAATGTAAGCTTGAGCTGACTCATCTCCAATATTTCTCTAGTATCTATTATGTATGTGTAAGAAGCACTCTTAATGTGTAGGAAAAAAAAAAAAAAGTTGCATTAACTTTCTGTTGAGGAGGTTTTACCCTTAGTGATTGCATTAACCTGCAAGAAAGAATAGCAAACTCTATGTGGTCCACTGGTCCACTCCACTGCTGTAACCCATCCCCATGCTGCCCTGAGAGAGCAAAAGACCACTTGTAACAACTGCAGCAAAAATACGAAGACCAGAGGTATAAATTATTTTGAAGACCACAGATATAAATTATTTTGAAGCTGCTTTCTCCTGGGACCAGGTTGAAAACAGTAAGGAGAGAAAGTCAAGCCATACAGAGCATGTGAGGAAAATGAGTGAGAATCTGAAGCAGGCAGAAGTTTGAAGGGGATGAACTTGTATAGAAGACTATGGGTGGAAGAAAATGTGACAGCTCTGCTGATGTTTAGTAAGGCAGAAGGCCTGACTCAGAGCCAGGTTTTGGTGTTATAAAGGACAGATTCAAAGCCAAGAGGAGAGTAGCAGAAAATAGGAGTAACAGGTCTGGTACTCCAGCAGACGTAAAGCATACAGGCATACATCCAGAACCTCATGTAAACTCATTACTAAATCATTAAATTATAGGAGTCATAGAAGAGTTCGACCAGGTGCATCTTCTGAAAAGTTTCTCCTAGCCAAATCTTTAACAATATTTTTACTACAGTGGTATTTTGCCACTTCCAGGAGTAGTGTTTTGCCTCAGAGTGCTCCCTCACAGTTTTTTAAATACTATGGTCAGAAATCCTTGGGTTTTTTCCAGTTTCTTCAGAGGTTAAAAGACAATTGACTTCACTGAGAGCTGAGGACTTTGAATTTCACAGAGATACTCCCCTACTGCAATTTCTACCTGAAGAGGTGATAACTTTTTACATGAAAAGGTCACTATTGCTTTACAAAATGGAAATCAAGGCACAGAGAGATGATGTAATATGCCTCAGGTGACAGAAATGCCACTAAGTAGAGCTAGTAAGAGAATTCAAATCTCCCAGTAGTCTTATGCTCTGACTACTTGCTGTTGCACTCCACTTACAAGAAAAAAACATATGAATACAAAACCACATTGTAACCCACACTTAAGCAAGAGTAAGTGAGAAAACATTTTTTTTAAGTTCCAGACATATTAAAGCCACAAGACAGGGAAACTTCTCCCAAATGAGCCATTTTTCTATTGGTGTGAAAGGTTCAAAATTGTCCATGCACTGTTCTGCACAGCAATCCTCACAGCATAGATCACCTTCAGGTAAATGCTGGACTGATGCCAAGGCACCAGCTTTAGTTAAAACCTGATGAATGACTTCATCAAGAAGAGGAGGTAGCATGTCTGGCTTGGTTGTCCCTTTCTCTACAGGAACCACCTAGTCTCCTTTGTTGTGCTGTTTCCATCTGGGACACACATGGAGAAATGTGGAAGTCTGGAAGGCTGTTATCTCTCGCATTGGCTTGCTTGATTCTCCTAGTTTCAGTGATGCCCTATTTACTACTTTTGTTCCTCACCCTGGTGATCATTTATTTCTTTTGTTTATGGGCAAAACAGCAGCAGAGTACTCTGGATGATAACACAGCTAATCAAATTTACTGTTAGGCGATCCTGAAATAATACCCTTCACCAAGAGGAGCTGAACAAGTGAATGYACACATAAACATGATGCAACATTTGGGCTGCAGACTGAGTTACATACTTCGGTATAAGTGAAAATCTGGTTTCTAAAATATCATTAAAGGTAAGTTTTCCCAAATTACTCCAAGCTGTGGAAAACTTGTGGAGAGCAGCTTGTGCTTTAGAAGGTAGACAGCGGTGGGTGAGTTTGGGATAGAAGGAAACATGAAATATTTGCATCCAGCTCTCCACTCCCCTATCTTCCTCATGATTACCCAAATGCCAAGAACTGCTGCTGATTCACCCAGTTATTATCTGACACACAGGCATGTGGAGATACATACCTACCCTTCCTTGCTTCAGTGACTGTGTGCTCAAGCCTCAACAGCACTGCAAGTCCGACTTTTGCCATTAAATAATAGGGGTCTGAACAGATAATGAAATTTGTTAGGCTTATCTAAGTCATGTCATGGACATATGCAATTCCCKACATAGCTCAGATGTGTTTCATTTCACTAGGACGTTTCTCTCTATTAAAGAGGAAAAAATCTCACGGCTGGCAACCAGCCAGCTGCACTGCACCTGAGTTCATATGCTAAAGATGATTTGCATACCTTCTCCCTATGTGACTGTAGAATTGGATTTGCAGGCCCTTGTATTTAAATGACCATCCAGTCTTTAGGTCTATGGCAGTTTTAGGGTGCTCCCTTTTGACCACCATTGGCTACGAAAACACTTCTAAATTCTTTCATTTTGAAAGATTATTATGTACTGGTTAAGTATCTTGGCCCAGAGGGGGGACTCTAGCTGAGACATCAACTTTTTTTGCCACAGATGCTATGATAGGATTTAGAAACATGGATTAGACTGAAAAAGGACCTTTATATTTTTGAAATATACATCTTGATTTCCATTGATCCTATTATGGATTTTCATAGTCAATTAACACATCATTCAGCTACTGAACCAAGAAAATAAAGCAGAGTGCTATACACAACAAATGCCTATGTGTCAGGAAGTACCACCAGGTTATCTGCTGAGGAGTTCAAACATTAAGAATAAGCAATATTTTCTTAACAAGAAAACATGCACTATGAAGCAGAAGAAGTGCCTTCTGCATCTCCATGTAAGTTGTAAAGAAATATTGCCCATGGCAGGTAGTCATGATGGAAGGAGAGTCAGTCAGTTTTTAACTACTATAGCAATACTGCAGCTATCTTGATTTACACCAGCTGAGGATCTGAACACAGAGATCCCCAAGATCTGCCAAAAGCTCAAACATCTTTTGTTCTTCCTTCAAAACATTTTTTGTGGGAGAGAAAGGCAGTTTCCAGGCATTTTGCCATAGTAATGGCAAGGGTCCACCAGGGAAAAATTCAGGATGTTGTCCTAGGAGTGCAATCACACTTTTTTCCCTT